>NC_064887.1:40985720-41140442 GCF_929443795.1 Astur gentilis | reverse complement strand
AGGCTGGTGTGTGCCCCCCACCCTGTGCAGCTTCTGATGGGCTGGGGGGGGGGGGGTGGAGGGCCTGAAATGGGGGGGCCCGGCCAATGCAGCCCCCAAAAGGGCAGTGGGGAGCAGTGAGGGCTCAGCCTGGGGGGGTTGGTGGTAGGGCCCCCCCCCCCCCCAAATAACTCGGCAGGGCTGGGGGGAGCAGAGCGCCCACAAATTGGGGGGGGGGTGTGTGTGCCTCGCTCCATCTCACTGGAGCTGTAACTTGGTGGGGACAAGGGATGGGGGGGGGCGACACGTGGTAGAAGTGGGGTACCCCCCCTGTATGGGGGGGGGGGGCTGGCAACCCCTGGCATCAGGGCAAGGCCGGGGAGCCCTGTGCAGGCAGAGTCTGGGGGGCTGGGGGGCTCTGTCCCCCCCCTTTTGGGGCTCAGCACCGTCTCACCGTCAGCAGGTTTGCCGGGGGGGGTAACTCTAAAATAACATGGGGGGGGGGGGTGCTGAGCCTGACCCGAATCCTGTCCTGTTGCCCTCCTTGCGGGGTGCCCTGGGCACCCCCTGAGCCTGACACCCCCCCCCCCCCGCAGGCCTGACCTCCATTGCTCCCCCATAACCCAGAGCAGTTGGGGTGCTGGGCCCCCCCCCCCCCCAGACCCCACCTGCCCCAGCTGGCCCCTCCGGACCCCTCCATGGGGCAGGAGGGAGTGGGGAGCCCCATCCCTGTGCAGGGGGTTTTGGGGGGGGCTCAGGACCCCCCCAGAGAAGTGGGGGGGTGGGGGGGGGGGCAGGGGGCTGTGCCATCGGCTCGGGGTGACCTTGGGTGAGCGCTGCCTCCCGCCGTGCCTCAGTTTCCCCTCCGCCAAACGAGGCCGTGAGCTGTGGGGGGTGCAGAGGGGAGCCCCCCCCCCAGTGTTGGGTGCTGCACTCAACCCCTCCACCCACCCTGGGGACCTGGGGGGGGGACACGACACATTTGCTATGAGTGACCCCACCTTGGGGACACCCACCTCTGCTTGTCCCCAGCACCTGGGAGAGGTGGGGACGATGGTGGCACCGCTGTCCCCCCCATCGTGTCCCCAATCTCTTTGGGGCCGGGTTGGCCCCAGCGGGGCCAGATCCTGCTCTGGGGATGCACGGGGGGGGGGTGGGGGGGGGGGATGGCTGAGCCCCCCATCCTGCTAAGACAAGCGTGGGGAAGGGGTGCATTGGCTTGGGGGGGCCCTTCTGGCCCGTGTCCCCCCCCCCCCCGGGCAATTTTAGCCACAATTTAGGGCCTGAACTGGTGACACTAGAGGGCAGCTCCCAGCTCTGCGCACAGCCGGCCGGTGCAGGATCCGGCCCTGGGTGCCAAGGCCCTGGCAGCGTGATGTCCCCGTGTCCCCGTCGTGTCCCCCCCCCCCCGCCACTTCACCGAGCCATGGGGTGATATTTGCAGGTGCGTGTCCCCCGCTGGGTGCTGGGGGCCAGATCCAGGTGGATGCTGAGGTGCTGAGCACGGGCAGCGATGCTTTGCCGGCCCCCGCCGAGACGGCCCTTTCGCGGCGTCCCCGGGGTGACACGGGAATTGGGTCACCGCTGTCACCGGGGCACGTGGCTGCGGTGGGGAGGTTTTGTGTATGGGGGGGGGGGGATGGAGATGGTCCCTGGGGTGGGGGGGTCAGGTTCTGAGGATGCTGGGGGGCAGCTCAGCCCCCGCCAGCGGGCGACGGTGCCGACGGTGTTTCGGCTGCGGGGGAGGTGGCTTCTTCCCCCCCCCCCCTCACCCCAAGAGCCGCTTCCCAAGATATTTTCGCTGCCGTTCCCATAAACAAAGGGAAATCACTAAATTCAACTCCCGGCAGCGGCAAAACCACCGGCAAACCGGACTGCGCTGCCCGGTGACCGCAGCGGTGGCCTTGCCCGCTCGTGGACACGCGTGCAGGCGCGTGCACGCGTGTGCGGGCGTGTGTAGGCGTGTGGGTGTGCCGTTCCCCGTTGGCACAGCTGGCCCCCTGGCTGCTTTCCCAAAACCAGGAGGTTTTTGGTGGCTTTACAGCCCTCCGAGCCCCTGCCAGGAGCCCAAAGTCACGGGGCAAGGTGGTGACGTGCCAGGCTGGGTGTCACCGTCCCCCATCGCACGCCCCCTCGGCCCTCGGAGCCGGCATCCCTTGCAGCTTGCTCTTCACGTGCCACGTGATGGTTTGGCTCCCAGTTAAACCAGTGGCTCCTGGGAGGGTTCTTCCCTTCCCACCAGTACCGGTGCTGGTGGGGGGGCTCAGCCCGGCCACGAGGCCCATGCCAGCGCGATGCTCGCCGGGTACCGGAGCTGGATGCAGATCCCTGCTGCAGTGCCGGATGCAGTTTGTATCCTTAGACAAGCTGGAATATTTTTAATTAAACCTGCCAGTTTGGATGCGATTTAATTTTTCAGTGGGCTGAGCTGCGCCGGCCCCTCGGTGCATCTCCTGCGCCGGGACCGCTCCAGCCGTATCTATTTCCCGGTGTTGCCTTCGGTGAGATTTTCCTACCGGGCTCAGACCGGTGGCTTTTCCCATGCCGGTATCTCTCGCTGTGCCGGGCGATCGGGTTGCCACCGGCCCGGGCAGGATGGTTTTGTGGTGATGCCGGTGCGGTGGCATCCGGCGTGTGTTCGGCAACATAAATAGTAGTAAAGAAAACCAAGAGCAAGCCTGGCTCCATCTGGGCTGTGCTGCTGCGCCTGCTTAGCCTGTTTGCGCCCGACCGCCGCCGGCATCACCCGATCGCCGTCGGCAGCACGGGTGCTGCGTCCTGGGGGGGCACTTGGGTCTCTTCTTCCCGTCCCTCCATCCCCAGGAGGGTGATGGAGGTGGCTGCCGGAGCGTGGTACCCAAAAGGATGGTGCCGTATCCCCGGCAGCGCCAAACCCCACCGCGGAGGGGACCCGGTGGCCCTGGGGACCCCCCCCCCCCCCCCCAGCTCGTCCCCGGGGACTGTCGGATTTCGGTTGCGTCTCCCAAAAGGGGTGACGGAGGTTTCGATTCCCTTCGCGAAGGCGGGAGGGAGAGGAAGAGTGATCGTCTGGCGCGGAGGAGATCCCAGTGGGGCTGCCTTGTGCTAACAGGATTTTACTCCCTATTTAATTACACTTTTGTCAAATTAAAAAAAAGAAAAAGAAAAAAAGGGGAAAAAAAGATCCCTCTCGTCTCTTTGTGACAGTTCCCGGCAGCCGGTTAATTAAAGAGCGACTGGTGAAGCCACCGGTCCCCAGAGGAGGTCCCAGGGGACCCCAGTCCCAGGGCTTGGCCGTCACGCCTCGGTTCCAGTTCTTCCCAGTTCAGCCCAGTTTGGCCTGCTGGTGGCGAGGCCGACCGTAGTTGTGGCAGCGTCGGCTAATCCCCGGTTTTTCCCTGTGTAATCCCACCCGCCGGGATAATCTCATCAAACCCGGCAGCGCCGCGGCCGAGCTCAGTGCCGCGTTTGGTGCTGGATGGATCTTGGGGGGGGGGAACGGACACGGTGGCCCTGGGGGAGCGGCGGCTGCGGACACGTCCTCGGTGGGGAGGTACGGGGCTGCGGATGCCCGTGGGGCTCTCGGGCAGCAGGTGGGGAAACTGAGGCACGGAGCGGGAGATGGCATGTGGCTTTGCAGTAGCTGGGGACCGAGACAGGGGGGTGGCGGCCATCCCCGTCCCAGCACCAAAACCAAATCCAAGGTGCTGGAGGAGCGTGGGATGGGAAGAGGCAACGGCGGCAGCACCCACATGCCCCCCGGAGAAACCGGATCCGGCTCCGGTTTGGGCGGTGGGAACGTAACTGGCTTTTATTATCAACCCCATCCATCATCTCCCGCCGGAGGACGTCGAGATAAAGCGCTGGGAAATTAGGAAGCGTTAAGAAGGCAGTTTGGGAGGCTGGGAACCGGGATCCGTTCTCGCCCCGTGCGGGGCCGGATCCTGCCCAGCGCAGCAGGTAGGGAGCGCGGAGCTGCAAATAACCCCGGCAGCTGCCCCGGCACCGGCTGCGCCCTATCCTTCATGTCACCTTTCGGGGAGCGAGCTGGCGCGGCGTGAGGTCAGCGCTGGGAATAGCCCGGGAGCACGGCCCGGGGCCTGATCCTGCCCGCCTGCGTGGGGAGGGGCTGTGCGGCCTCCCCGGTACGGGGGTGCTCAGCTGCCACGCACCGCCCTCCCCGCAGCACCCTGGTCAGAACTGGGGTGCACACGCAGGCTTCATTGCACAGCCCTTGCTGCTTCCATGCACAACAGCCCCGTGCACACGCGTGTGCGGACGTGTGCGTACCCCCACGCGTGCACGACAGCCCCACGTGCACGGCCCACCCCCCCAGCCCTGTGTGCACAGACGTGCACACCACTCCTGTGCACACGCGTCCCTGCACACCCCTCACACGCGTGACACCCCGTGCACAGACACCTGCACACGCGTGACGGCCAGTGCACATGCTGACACCTGCACACACGGGACACTTGGTGCACACAACACTGGCACACACGTGTGCCAGATACATGTGCCCAGCCGGTGCACGCACCAACTCCCGCACACGCGTGACACGTGGTCCACGCATACCTGCACACAGATGACACCCAGTGCACGCGCGCCGGCACACATGCGTGACGCCCGGTGCCCACACGCCTGCACGCGTGTGCCGGCTGCCGCGTATGCTGACACCTGCACGCACATGACCGCTGGTGCACACACGTGACGCCCGCTGCACACACCGACACCAGCACACGACACACGACGCGAGCCCCCTCGCACACGCGTGACACACCGTGCACACGCACCCGCACGCAGATGACACCCGGCACATCTGGCAGGGCCACCCAGGGGACGGGCACCTTTGTCACGGGTCCTGCTATGAGCTTTGCGGTGCCGGTGGCCGGGAGCACGCGGTGACGGCGGGGAAGGGACCGGGGCTGTGGCGGCCCGGTGGCCACCGGTGGCCGAGTGGGCTTTGCCGGTGCTGGCAGGAGAACAAGGAGCTGTTTCGAGGGCAGCGAGGAAACACCTGACCTTCCGGCGAGGCGCTGAGCGCGGAGGCGGCGGCGCTGGGCGCGCGCCCGCGAACAATGGCCCTTTGTTCCGCGCTGCCGCTGGCATCCCGCATCCTAGCCTGCATCCCATCCAGCATCCCGCATCTCAGCCTGCGTCCCCGTATCCTGGCCCGCATCCCCTATCCTAGCCTGCATCCCGTTCCCTATCCCGCATCCCGCGCCCCAGCCTGCATCCCAGCCCCCATCCCAGCCTGCGTCCCGCATCCCACCCTACATCCCGCATCCCGTCCACATCCTGCATCTCACATCCCACCCCGCATCGCATCCCGCATCCCACCCCGCATCCCTCATCCTACTCCGCATCCTGCATCCCACATCTCATCCGGCATCCCACATCCCCCATCCCACCCCGCATCCCATCCCACACCCCGGCAGCGCCGCAGTGCCAGCACCCACGCCAACTAGGCTCCCACGCGTCCCACAGCCCGGTCGAGGCTCCGGGTGCCCCCGTGCCGGGGTGCTGGTGGCACACGGTGGCGGGGGGTGTGGGGTGTGGGGGTGCCACCCCACGCAGCTCCCACGTGTCGCCAGCCGTCGCGGGACGCGGCAGCACGCGGCGCGGGTGCCGTCGCCGCCGAAACCTTTGAAGCCGGCGTCTGCGAAACAGCGAGCGGGATGGAGCGGGGTCGTACGGGTGAGCCTGCAGCCTCGCAGCGAGGAGGAGGAGGAGGAGGAGGAGGAGGAGGAGGCCACCGGGCGAAGGCTGGGCTCACGTGCCGTGGCCCACGCCCTGGCACCGGCAGCCGCTTCCCACTCTCCTGGCACACCGACCGTGCCGGAATCTGCCGGAGGCGGGAGCGGGTTTGCCGGGGGGGGTGGCTGTGGCTCGTGTCCCCACCGATGTCCCCGTCCCTTGGTGTCCCCAGGAGGTGGGTGGCTCGGAGGAGGGAGAAGGGTGTCCGCAGAGTGGGTGCCCTGGGTGGCAGCTCCAGGGCCACCATCACCTTGGGGACAGCGGGATGCTGGGGACGGTGACACAGCCGGGATCTGTGGGGACCCCCGGGGGGCCGCCACCCCCCCCAGCACTCGCCCGCACCCCTCACCCCTCTCCGCGCCGTTTCACCGAGCGGATATTTAATCTTATTTAACTACAAATAAGTGTTTTGAAGCGTGGAAATCTGAACTCGAGGCACCAGCTCCTGAGCTCGGAGCAATTAAAAGCCCCATTTTCCCGGCCGGAGCAGAGCAGCTGAGCGTGGCCGGACGCGGGGGAGCCCGAAATGAAAATAAACCCACCAAAACCAACAACTAAACTTTATTAAGGTTTAAAAAATGAGCAGGCTGAGGGGCTGAGCACTCCCTTCCAGCCTCCCTGGCACCTCCTCCAGCGCCGCTGGCTCTTCCCAGCTGCTGGAATCCGTGGGTTTGTTATTGTAGGGTTGCTTTCTCAGGATTGGGGTTGTTTTGGGGTTTTTTTTTGGGGGGGGTGTTTCTGAGCAGTGTGGGTGTGTACGGCGACCTCCCGTGCGGTTA
Organism: Astur gentilis; assembly: GCF_929443795.1. Lineage (NCBI taxonomy): Eukaryota > Metazoa > Chordata > Aves > Accipitriformes > Accipitridae > Astur > Astur gentilis. The sequence goes on along the minus strand of NC_064887.1, from coordinate 41,133,948 downwards.
ACGATGGGGCTCTGCGCCCTGGTTTGTTACGGTAGGGTTCCCGCTTGGAGCTGGGTGTAAACATGCCGGTTTGTTATTGTAGGGTCTCCCGTGTGGAGCAGGGTTTGCCTGTTGGCTGTTGGGGTTGAACCAGGAGCCAGGCGTCCTTCTGTCTGCTCGGGGACGGGGCGCCCTGGGGATGGGGGGGATCCTGGGGATGGGGCTCCCAAGGGTTGGGACACCCAGGGGACTTGGGGTCCTTGGGGATGGGGACACCCTGGGGACTTGGGGTCCATGGGGATGAGGGACTCTGGGGACATGGGGTCCATGGGGATGGGGACACCCTGGAGACTTGGGGTCCATGGGGATGGGACACCCAGGGGACTTGGGGTCCATGGGGATGGGGGACTCTGGGGACATGGGGTCCATGGGGATGGGACACCCAGGGGACTTGGGGTCCATGGGGATGGGGGACTCTGGGGACATGGGGTCCATGGGGATGGGGACACCCTGGAGACTTGGGGTCCATGGGGATGGGACACCCAGGGGACTTGGGGTCCATGGGGATGGGGGACTCTGGGGACATGGGGTCCATGGGGATGGGGACACCCTGGAGACTTGGGGTCCATGGGGATGGGACACCCTGGGGACTTGGGGTCCATGGGGATGGGGGACTCTGGGGACATGGGCTCCATGAGGATGGGGACAGCCTGGGGACAGGGATCCCTGGGGATGGGGGACTCTGGGGACATGGGGTCCATGGGGATGGGGACACCCAGGGGACTTGGGGTACATGGGGATAGGGACACCCTGAGGACAGGGATCCCTGGGGATGGGGACACCCTGGGGACCAGGATCCCTGGGGATGGGGCACCCAGAGGACATGGGCTCCATGGGGATGGGGTCTCCCTGGGGACAGGGCTCCCTGCAGGCAGGGTTCCTGGGGGATATGGGCTCCCTGGGGACAGGGCACCCTGGGGATGGGGCACTCTGGGAACATGGGGTCCATGGGGATGGGGACACCCTGGGGACCAGGATCCCTGGGGATGGAGCACCCAGAGGACGTGGGCTCCGTAGGGATAGGGTCTCCCTGGGGACAGGGCACCCTGGGGTGCACAGGGGAGGTGTGATCCAGGGGACCGGCAGGGCTTTGGGTGGGGGCTTCAGGGAGCGGTGGCCAGGCTTGGGGTGGGAGCAGGGGGTTCCCCCTTCCCACGCCGAGGGGAAACTGAGGCATGAGGCCAGAAGCGATGACTCAGAGCGGCCGGACCTGCTCCTGCTGGTGGGACCTGTCTGCGGCCACCCACGGCTGGGGTGGCCCTGGGGCCATGCAGGTGCCAAAATGGGGTGCCGGGGTGAGGCTTGGCAGCCCAAGGGGACCTGGTGAGGGTGCAGAGCCCCTGGGGTGGCACAGGTGAGCAGGGAGGATGGGGGGGGGGGGTGACTTTGGGGACAAGGGAATGAGTGCCCTTGGGGACAAGGAGGGTGACGGGGGGGACAGGAGGGACATTGGGGGGGGGTGTCTGTAGGGACAAGTGCCTTGGGGGGACCAGCAGGACAGGAGGATCCGTGTGCCCTGGGGGAACAAGGGCTGTGAATTGGGGGGGGGAGGGGGGGGACCAGCACCCCTGCGTGCCACCCCCACTGTCCCCTCGATGGGGTTTATTTTGGTGTGAGACGTGATGTCTCTTCGATAGGAAACCGTCCTTAATACACAGATGAGTATGTATTTAATATGCAAATTACCATGCGGCTCTGGCTGGCCACCAGCACCTCCCTGGCGTGGTGGAAGGGACATGCTGGGGGGCACCCATGGGTGTCACCCGGTGGGTATCGAAGGTGCTGACGGCACCCAGCGGTTCGTCTCACCCCTGGGCACTCGCGGCGGGTGACAGATGCGGGGACAAAGCCACCCAAAGTGACCGTGGGGGGTCCCCACCATCCCCAGCACCCGTGTCGGGGGCTCGGACCCCCTTTGTGCCTGAGGATGTCCCAAAGAGCCCGGACTCGTGGGTCCCCACTCGGGGGGTGTCGTGGGCGATGGGGAGGGGACAGGGATGGGGACAGGGATGGGGGCTATAAACGGCAGCTGTAAGCGGAGCCGGTAACCGGAGCGGGAGGCCCGGGGGGGACATTTGAGCCGCCGGCGGGGCCGCGGAAGCGCCAAGGTAAATGGTGGGTGCTGTATATGTGTGTCATGTGTCCCCCCCCCCCCAAAAAAAAAGCCACCACGCTGGTGGCCTCCTGTCCCCGTCACCCGCATGGGGACCCCACTGATGCTGGGGTCTCCTCCATCCTCAGCTCTGGGGGTCCTAACTGCCTGCAGGACCCCCCCCCCCCCAAAGTGCTGCTTGGCAAAAGGAGGGGGGGGGGACACACATGGCAGGGGACAGGGCCAGGGCCAGCTCGTGGTGCCAGGTGGCCGGGGTGACATTTGCTCCGTCGTGGGGACAGCTGCTTCCTGGCTCTGCCATCTGAACCGGGCCCGGAACGGAAACCCGGGGGGGGGGGACGGTGGGTTGGAGACTGAGCCCCCCCCCCCCCCCCCCCCAGCCCCGGTGGCAGCAGCAGCTGGGTTGGTTGGGGAGAGGGGGGGGGGGGTCCCCATGGGAATTTCAGGGAGGGGGGGGGGGCTACTGTTGGTGACCCCCAAACCCCCTCTATGGCAACTGGAAGGGGGGTGCCCCCCCCCCCCCCCCATGCGACCCCGCCGAGCAAGGGATGCTCTGGGGACCAGGAGCTGCATTTTGGGGGGCTGGCAAGCATGGGGGTGGGGGGCATTTTCGTTAATGCTGCTTATAAAAGCTTCATTAGCATATCTAATTGCGGATTGCTTATTGGCGCTGGGTACTTTCTAAAGGAAATTACCCCAAACAGCAAATAAAATCTGGCATTAGCCCTATAAAAAGGGAAGGGATTTAGATAGTGAGATAATACCGTCGCTCCATACGGGGGGGGGGGTTGAATAACGCGCCCCTCGTCAGATCCTGGCTAACGAACTCTGATTAATTAGAGGCCGCTGGCTGGTCGTGCTGGGCCGCCGCTGCCGTTATTCCCCCAAAAGGTTGTATTTTAAGGAATTTCAGGGTTGGTGTGTCCCACCCCCATTTCCCAGTGCGTCCCCCCCATTTCCCAGTGCCTTTCTAATGGGTTTATGTTTGAGGCTGAGCCGGCGCGGATGAAATCTGGGATCCCATGGGAATGAGCCGAACCGGGATCAGCTCGGTGAGATTGGGGGGGGAACGACACACCGTGGTCCCTCTGTCCCCACCGTGCCTTGTGTGGGGGTGTCACCACCGGGGTGTCACCGGGTGGGCTCGTGCCGGCTCGACGCTTTTGGAGGGGGACGCCGCGATGCCGCTTGGGGTGTCCTATGGGTGGCCCCCCCCGGGTGACAGCTGCCGGGGGGGGGGGTGATGGCTCCGGTTACGGTGACATCAGCCCTACCTTCCCACCTGGCGCGGGTGGGGGGCGAAGACCCCCCCTCCCTTGGGGGTCCCTGGGGGGGGGTGTACGTGACAGCTGAGCTGGTTTTGGGACGCCGGAGCCCCCAGTGCCGTTGGGGCATCCTGGGGCGGGGGGATGACCCACCCCCAGCTATGGGACCCAGGCGTCCGGGACCCCCCGTCTGAGCGGTGGGGGACAGCGGTGGCAGTGCCATAGGGCCAACGGCGGAGGCGGCCGGCGGAGTTCAGGTGGGCAGAGTGGGGTGCCGGGGGGGGTGGGAGCCGTGCCCAGACACCACGGTGAAGGGCTCAAATCCCTGGGGGGGGGGGGGGGGGGCATGGGGGAGGCTGGCAGCCCCTTCTTTGGGGTCACGGGGACCCCACTGCGCTTGGGGATCACTGCAGTCCCCCTATATCAGCTGCTGGAAATTATGGCATGGGGGGGTGGCAAACTGAGGGGCTGCCCCCCCCTTTCTCCCCATCACCCCTGTGTTGAGGGTCAGGGAGATGCTGGGGGGGGGGTGGGGGGGTGGGACAGGGTGTGCGGCTGCCCCGCCCCCCCCCCCCCCAAAGCCTTCTGCGCAGCGGGTGAGGGCTGAGCGCGCTTTCAAATGGGGAAACTGAGGCACGGAGCAGGGGGCTGCAGCAAGGACAAGGGACATGCCCGAGGCTGTTCAGCCGCTCTGTGTCACAGACATCCAAGCTGGACACCCCCGACCCCCCCCCCAGCCCACCCAGGACAGCTGCCCTATCCCCACCCGCTGCCTCAGTTTCCCCACAACCACGTTGGGGGACATGCACGGTGACCGTCCCCTCTCCTCCGCCACTGCTGTGAATGGGTCCCTGTTTGTCACCCATCTCCCCTCCGTGCCCCCCTCCCCACCGGCCCCCTCCTCCCCGCTGCTTTCTTACGCTGCCTTTTCTTTGCCCGCACAATCGCAGGCATTTATGGTGCCGGAGGCTCTGGTTACCCCGCGCTCGCCCGCTGTCACCACACAGGCTTAGGTGGGGGGGGGACGGTGACACCAGACCTCCCCAGCTTGGGGTTACGGGGGCCCAAGGCTGTGACACGACCTCCCCCGCGCCCCAATTCCCACCCGGCGTGGGTGGATTCTCAGGTGGCTGATATACGCTGAGCCCTTCCTTCAAGCTGTTTTTTGGGGGACACCCCCCCCCCCCCCCGCTCCGGCACCTGGGGACCCCACAGGGATGCTTAAATTTGGTGATTTTTGGATGATGTTGGGGTTGAGGGGAGTTACGGCGTGGGGATATCATTACCCAAGCGGAATGGCTCGTTTGGGTAACGAGGCTGGGCGAGGAGCCCCCGACAGCCCCTAAAGAGAAAGCTGGGGAGGGGGGGATAGTTTGGGGGAGCCCCCTAATTCAGCTCAGATGCTAAAAACCTCTGCGACTTTAATTATAGCAATTAAATTGTTAATGGCTTTTATAAAACAGCCCAAGCACAAAAAAATAGATTAAAAACCAGGAATTTCCAGGCTGGTTCCCCAGGGGATGGAGCCCATTCTGGCCGGTTTGTCACCCGCGGCACGCCGACACCGGCCCGGCTGCACCGGTAGGTGCAGCCGGGCTGGTGTCGGCGTGCCGCGGGTGACAAACCGGTAGCTCCCTGTGCCAGAAACAGCTCATTTCCCTCTAATTTGGGGAAAAATCCCCCCCTATCCCGCTCCTCGTCACAAACTCGTCGGCAACACCAACCCTCCGGCTTGCTTTTGGAGTTCGCCGTAGTTGTGCCGCCGGCGTTGCCGGCTTGGAGCGGGTGTCCCTGGGGGCTGTGACACTGAGGGGACTGGGTTGGGTGTCCCTGGGGTCCACGACACCGTGGGGACGAGGTCGGTTGTCCCCAGGGGCTGTGACACCAGGGTCAGGTCCTATTGGGGTCAGATCCTACCCGGGGGGGGGGGGCTGTGAGACCGCAGGGTCAGGGTCAGGTGTCCCCGGAGGCTGTGACACCGAAGAGGGGACGGGGATGGGGACAGTGCCGGGTCTCACCGGGACCGGTGACACCGCAGAAGGAACGGGGTCGAGTGTCCCCACTGGCGCCGTGACCCCCCCCCCCCCCAGCCCCACGCAATGTCACCCTTCCTCGCTCCCCGCGGGGGACGCGGCGGCAGGAGGGCGACGGTTCGATCGGAGCCGCTCCCTGCTTTCATGGAATTGATAATCAATTAAATCCCCGCCTGGCTGCTAATTACCCAGCCCTATCCCCGTCCCCACTGCCCCACGGGAAGAGGGGCAGGATGGTGACGGTGGCCCGGTGCGGTGGCGGGGACGGTGGCGGTGGCATTGGGACTGTCTTGCTGGGAGGGTGCCGTGGCACGTGGCGCTCCGAAGTGTCCCCAGGGATTTGCCGAGCGATTCCGACGGCATTTCGGATGGGGTGGGGGGAATGTCTCGCTGGCTTCTCCTCTGTCCCCATGTCCCCAGCCCTGCCATGCCACCACGCGCTGGCTTCGTTCGCTTATGGATTGTCGTTGGGGAGCCACCAGTAAAGGCCCAGTTTGGGCCCAGTAGCCCCAGTGCGGAGCCGCGCAGGCGCTGGGGGTGACTCGGCGGGGGCACGGGGGCCGCTTTTCCCAGCATATTTGAAATTCTTCAGCCGGGGAAGGATTCGCTTCCCTATCGCCAGTCCCAGCCGCATCCCTTGCCGGCCCCTCGCCGCTGGCACCGGCCCAGCTTCGGCGTCTTAAGCCCCCTCCGCCTTCCCCGAGACCCCCCCGGACCCCAGCACCGGTGATGGGTTTGGATTGCGGGTGCTACTGGGGTGGGGGAGTCAGTGGCACGCGATGGGGAGGGAACCCAGGCGTCTGGGTGGGTGCTGCCCCCCCCTCCCACCTCTCCCCGTGCCCACAGGTGTGGTGGGTGCCCACCCATGTCGGGGGACACCATGGGGCCACCCCCCCGCGTCCCCCTCGTCCTGCTGCTCCTGCTCGCGGCGGAGAGGACGGCCCATGGCACCTTCCCCGAGGAGCCTGGCCCCATCGCCGTGGCCCCCGAGGACTGTGAGTGCCCACCCGGGGCGGGGGGGGGTGCTGGGTGGGGGTCAGGGTGCTGCATCAGATGTGCAAGGAGGGACGTGGCTCGGCATGGAGAGAGGATGGGGTTTTGGGGTGCTTTGGGGGGAAGGCAGAAGGGGGGCACCCATGGGGAGGGGTTTTGGGGGTGCTTTGGGGGAGCTGGGGTGGGTGGGGATGCCCTGGCAGCGTGTGACCCCCCACCTCTTGTGTGTCCCCCCCAGATGTGAAGCACTACGCCGTCTTCGTGGGCCACGGGACGAGCCGCCCGGCCGGCCCTGAGGGTGGGGGGACCCAACGCCTCAACATCCAGCGCATCCTCAAGGTCAACCGGACGCTCTTCATTGGAGACAGGTCCGAAACGTGGCACCCCAAAGCCTCCCCCTCCCTGGGGGGGTGAGCACCTGACACCCACCCCAACCCTTTTTGCTGGGGAGGGACCCCACTACCTGTCCTGGGACACCCCAAAATCTGCCAGGGGGCATCCCGGGGGGCTCCGGCGGGGCTGTCCCTACCTCAGTGATGCTCATCACCCACCCCAGCACCCCACATCTCCCCAAGGGGATGGGGGTGGATCCCACAGCCCCCCCCCCCCCCAACATGCCTCGGTGGGGGGCATGTCCCCGGGGTGCCCCTGAGCATCACAGCTGGGAGTCCTGCAGGGTGGTGACACCCGTGTCCCCCTCCCCAGGGACAATGTCTACCGCGTGAGCCTGGAGCCCACCGGTGCCGGCGAGATGCGCTACCACCGGGTAAGTGCTGAGCCCCCAGGTACCGGGGGGGGGACACCGGGGGGGGGGGGTGCTGCGGGCTTCTTCCCAGCCCCACACTGGGTTTTCTCCCCCCCACTCCAGAAGCTGACGTGGCGCTCGAACCAGCACGACATCAGCATCTGTCGGATGAAGGGGAAACAAGAGGTTTGTTTCGGGGTGGGGGGGTCTGCACCCCATGAGACTCACCCCCGGGTGGGGACCGAGCACCTTCCTGCACCCAATGTCACACGGACAAAGCCACCCCGTGTGTCCCCCCCCGGTGTCACCGTCCGTCTCCCCGCTCCCTGCCAGCGGTTGTGTCTGTGATTTATTGGCCGCTTGGATAATTGGGTTTGTAATTAATTATTTCGGGCCTGTGGATCAGAGCAGGCACAGCCCAGCAGCTGCCAGAAATCCAATTTCCAGGACCCATAAATGCCACTTTGGGGTGAAAACACCCCCCAAACCAGACCCTCACAGCGATGGGGGCCTGAGTGGGAGCACCCAGGGGTGGGGTGGGGGGGCTGCAGGTACCGAGGGGTGACGGTCCCCTCTCGCCGGCGCAGGCAGAGTGCCGTAACTTCGTCAAGGTGCTGCTGGTGCGGAACGAGAGCCTGCTCTTCGTCTGCGGCACCAACGCCTTCAACCCCGTCTGTGCCAACTACAGCGTGAGTCACCCACACCCCGCCGGGACAGGGACACCCGGGACCCCTCGTGTCACCCCCTCTGTGTCTGGGTGACCGGCTCTGCGGGCAGGGGATGCTCCCGCCCGCGCTGCCGAGGCAGCCCGGACCCCGGTGCCTGCGTGGCATCGCTCACGGCCCCGTCTCACCCGTTATAGATGGACACGCTGGAGCCCATCGGGGACAACATCAGCGGCATGGCCCGGTGTCCCTACGACCCCAAGCACGCCAACGTGGCCCTCTTCACAGGTCAGTGCCGGCACCGCCGGCACCGTGCCGGGCGCTCTGCCCGCCGTCCCCTGCCCCGCGCCCGGCTGACGCCCCTCTCCCACGCAGGGGGGATGCTCTTCACCGCCACGGTGACGGATTTCCTGGCCATCGATGCCGTCATCTACCGCAGCCTGGGGGACAGCCCGACCCTCCGCACCGTCAAACACGACTCCAAATGGTTCAAAGGTGCCTCCCCCGGGCGCGGTGCCCACCGCGTGCCATGCCGAGACGTGGCACGCGTCCCCTTTCACGCCAACCTGGGACATCCCTGACCCTGCCACTGTCCCCGCAGAGCCCTACTTCGTGCACGCCGTGGAATGGAGGAGCCACGTCTACTTCTTCTTCCGGGAGATCGCCATGGAGTTCAACTACCTTGAGAAGGTGGGAGACATCCCCGCGGTGGCCTGAGACACCCGGGGTGGGGACAGGGACAAAGGGATGGTCATCGGGGTTGGGTACCAGGTGACGATGGGTGTCCAATCCACAGGTGGTGGTGTCCCGGGTGGCCCGGGTGTGTAAGAACGACATGGGGGGCTCGCAGCGGGTGCTGGAGAAGCAGTGGACCTCCTTCCTCAAGGCCCGGCTCAACTGCTCCGTGCCAGGCGACTCACATTTCTACTTCAACGTCATCCAAGCCGTGACGGACATCCTGGAACTGGACGGGCGCCCCGTGGTGCTGGCCGTCTTCTCCACGCCTGCCAACAGGTCGGACCCTCTTGTGCCCTGCTGAGACCCCCAGAGCTGGGCTGGGACCCTTCTGTGCGCCCCAGTGACCGTGGGGGACATGGGAGGATGGGTTGAGGTGTTGACCCTGTGCCCGCATCCCCCCAGCATCCCCGGCTCGGCCGTCTGCGCCTTCGACATGACCCAAGTGGCTGCCGTCTTCGAGGGACGTTTCCGGGAGCAGAAATCGCCCGAGTCCATCTGGACGCCCGTGCCCGAGGACATGGTGCCGAAGCCTCGGTGGGTGACGCACCGCTGGGACGGGGATGGGGACAGCCGGGCTGGGACTGGCGGGAAGGGGCATGGGGATAGGGATGGGGACAAGGATGGGGACCTGGACAGGGCTGGTACCTAAAGGAAGAGCGATGGGAGTGGGTATAGGGTCAGGGATGGGGAGAGGGACAGGATGGGGACAGGGAGGAGGACAGGAGTGATCGGGGCTGGTACCTGCAGGGCGGGTGGTGGGGATGATGATGGGGACTGGGGACAGGAACAGTGACAGCCATGGCCAGTACCAGCTGGGCTGGGGACAGGGCTGGGGACAGGGCCGGCACGGCCGTGGGGACGCTAAGCCGTGGCGCGGCCGCAGGCCCGGGTGCTGCGCGTCCCCGGGGATGCGCTACAACTCCTCCAGCACCTTCCCCGACGAGATCCTCAACTTCGTCAAGACGCACCCGCTGATGGACGAGGCGGTGCCGTCCCTGGGCAACGTGCCTTGGATCCTCCGCACCATGAGCCGGTGAGTGCCCCGGGGCAGGATCCGGCCCGAGGAGGGTGCTGGTGGGTGCTGGTGGCCAGACCTTCTTGGGCCACCCTTGCACGTGTGTGCCAGCACCGAGGGAGCACTGGGAGACCTGATAAATCTCATAAACTTTGCAGTCAAGATTGTTTCATCCTAATTAAATCTGCCTTAATTGCTGCTTGATGGAGAATTAATCAAGCGGCGCTCTCGGGCTGTAGCCTCCCGCCGGCAGGGCAGCCGGGGTACAGGCAGGGCTGGGGACGGGGCCATGGGGTTGGGGACGGGGACACGGGGCTGGGGATGGGCACGTGGGGCTGGGGAGCGGCTGGGATCCTGTGGAGGGATCGGGGGGATCTGGGCTGGTTCCTTAGTGGGATCTGAGCTGGGTCCCAGCTGGGATCTGGGTGGAATCCAGGCTGGGTCCAGGCAGGATGTGGGCAGGATCCTGGCTGGGGTCTGGGATGGGTCTGGCTGGGACCTGGGATGGGTCCTGGCCAGGATCTGGACTAGTTTCCATTTGGGATCTGCACGGCCCCTCATGCTGCTTGGGGACTCCCTGCTCTAGGCCAGCCACAACCTGTCCATCCCTGGGGGGGGGGGGGTGTCCCAGCCCCTCACCCTGCCTCAGTTTCCCCCTCCCTGGGGACAAACGCAGGTTCCCGCACGCCCCAACGCCTGCTCTGTTCACACCACGCAGGTACCAGCTCCGCAAGATCGTGGTGGACAATGCAGCGGGGCCGTGGGGCAACCACACCGTGGTCTTCCTCGGCTCCAGCACGGGCACCGTCCTCAAGTTCCTCATCCAGCCCAACGCCAGCACCAGTCCCGTGCCCACCGCCCCTGGCAGCCAGAGCGTCTTCCTGGAGGAATTTGAGACCTACCACCCCGGGAGGTGGGTGCTGGGGTGGTGGGAGGGAGGAGAGGGGAGGAGTGGGTGACCGGGTGGGTGGGTGGGGGTGGTCAGATGTGTGGATGGTTGGGTGGGTGGTTGGATGGATGGATGGTTGGATGGATGGATGGGTGGATGGTTGGATAAGTGGTTGGATGGGTGCGTAGGTGGGTGGGTGGGTGATTGGATGGTTGGGTGGGTGGGTGGATGGATGGATGGATGGATGGATGGATGGATGGATTGATGGATGGATGGATGGATGGGCGAGTGGTTGGACGGGTGCGTAGGTGGGTGGGTGGTTGGATGGGTCGATGGATGGATGGATGAGTAGTTGGATGGGTGGGTGGGGGGATGAGTGGTTGGAGAGCTGGATGGATGGGAGTGGTTGGATTGATGGGTGGGTGGGTGGATGAGACGTTTAGGGAGGGATCGATGGTTGTAAGGTGACAGGGGAGGATGAATGAGGCGGTTGCGGATGAGTGGATGGGTGAGATGGATGGGTGGTTGGAGGGGGTGGGTCAGAGGGATGCAAGGGGTGGGGGGGTGAATGGGGTGGGGGGAACGGGTGAGATGGCCTCCTCTGGACCAGCCTATGCTGTGGCCACCTCCATGGCGGGCAGGCGTGGACCAGGGCCGGGACCACGCTGATCTCTGCCCTGTCCCCAGGTGTGGCCGGGACACAGAGGACGAGCGGCGGCTCCTGGGGCTGGAGCTGGACAAGGCGGCGGGGTCCCTGCTGCTGGCCTTCCCCCCGTGCGTGGCCAGGGTGCCAGTGGCTCGCTGCCAGCAGCACTCGGGCTGCATGAAGTGAGTGCGCCGGTCTCAGCCGCTCCCCGGGTTGGGCAGGGCTCGCTGCGGTGCGGGGGGCACGCGAGGAGCAGGGAAGGGTTACCTTCGCATCCCGGGAATTTGCCCTACGCCGGGATCCGGCTGGGAAGGACTCAGCGTGGCTGGGAGCACGGCCGGGGGAAACTGAGGCACGGCGTGGTGCGGGGCCAGGGTCCCTCGCGGGGGCCAGGGTGTCATCCTCGCCGTGTCGGGGCCGATCCTGACATCTCCGCTCCCTGCCAGGAACTGCCTCGGGAGCCGGGATCCGTACTGCGGCTGGACGCCGGAGGGATCCTGCATCTTCCTGGAGCCCAGCCCCAGGTAACGCTGCCAGGCCTGGGGGCGTGGGGGGGGGACACGACACAGCGGGGTCCCAGGGGCTCCCCAGGGACCATCGGCTCCTGCAAACCCCCCTACCACTGAGACCCAGCAAACTCATTGCTTTCCGAAGCAAGCTGGGAGCCCTCGGCCAGGCTATTAGGGACCAGCTGACACCCCCCCTCCCCATATTTGCACCCCCCCCAGGGTGGCCTTCGAGCAGGACATCGCCGGCGGCAGCACGTCCCACCTGGGCGAATGCGAGGGTGAGCGTGGGGCAGGGACGGGGCTCGGGGACGCGGCGGTGGCACCGCCACGTCCCCACGGTGGCCGTCCCCTGACGTCTCGCCCCATCCGCCATCACCCAGGGCTGGTGACGGAGAGCTTCGTGGATGAGCCGGACGGACTGGTATCGGTGAACCTGTTGGTGATCTCCTCCGTAGCCGCCTTCGTCATCGGCGCCGTCATCTCCGGCTTCAGCGTCTGCTGGTTCATCGGCCACCGGGACCGCAAGGAGCTGGCGCGTCGCAAGGACAAGGAGACCATCCTGGCGCACAGCGAGTCGGTGGTGAGCGTCAGCCGGTTGGGCGAGCGGCGGGCGCGCGGCGGGCAACCCGGCGCCTTGCTGGCCCCGCTCATGCCCAACGGTTGGCCCAAGGAGTTGGGGAAGGTCACCCAACACGACTTGGATTCGGGGGTCCTGCCCACGCCGGAGCAGACCCCGTTGCAGCAGAAACGCTGCCCCGGCGCCCTCCAAAACTGCACCTGGGAGCAGAGTCATAACATCATCAACGCCGCTTTGCGGGACCCCGGTGGATCCGGCACTACCGTCGCCGTCGCCGGTCGGCTGCACGCCGGTTCCGGCCGCTCGGCTCGCGGTATCCCTCTCTCCTGCCACGCCATCCTGGTGGATCAGGAGCTGGAGGCCGAACTCAGCGACTCCTCGGGTGACGGGCATTGGGGTCGGGACACCCAGGAGGGTCCCCGAACCCGTCAACACCCACCCGCCGGCACCCGCCGCCCACCCCGCAGCTCCTACGGTGACTTCGCCGGCACGCCGCACCCCAGCCCCGATCGCCGACGGGTGGTTTCGGCACCCGGTGGGGAGGGGAGAGACTTTACCGAGGGGCCACCCTGGCACCCCGAGCAGCTGAACTTCAACGCCAACAATGGCACGGGCCGCCCCGGCGCCCACCTCAAGAGGAACCACACGTTCAACAGCGGCGAGGCGCCGGCGGGCGGTTACGGGCGACACGGCACCGCGTCGCGGGCACCCGGCACCGGGCCCCCACGGGCGCTGACGGACCTCCACCACCTCCTGCGCTACGGCATGGAGCGGACTCCCTCGGGAAAATAGGGTCCCACCTTGCGCGTGTCGTTCCCCCCCCACCCACCCACCCGGGACAATGATGGGGACCCCCCACCCAGGGCTCCCTGGGGACGGGGAGGGGTGGCCGGGCAGGAGCTGCGGGCATGGGGTGAGATGCTGCATGGGTGGAGGGGGGACAGGGACCCCCTGGGTGCCCCCAGATAGGGTTTGGGGGTGTCGTCCCCCCCCCGGTTGGCGTGGGGCAGTGCCCCACGCTCCGGCTGCTTTGCCCTGCGTCCTGGGAAGTGGGGGGGGGGGGGGTGTCCGTCCATCCCGTCCCCTCCCCAGGCTGGACCCAGGGACGGTGGCACCCCTGGGAGGGGGATCCCTGGGAGGCAGCAGGATGGACGCACGGACACGGGCACAGCCGAGGTGACCCCCCCCCCCCCCCCCACCCCGCAGCCCCTCGGTCCCATCACCTGCACCCAAGCAACCCTTGGGGGGGGGGGCTTGTGGGTGCTGCCAGCACCCTGGGGACACCCGGCCGGGGGGTGCCACAGGGGTGCAGTGGTTGCAGTGGTGGGACACGGTGAATATTTGGGGTGCAGGGGGGGGCCCAAATGTGTGTTATCTGGGGACGGGACACACTTACACCCCCCCGGCCTGGCGTCAACCCCTGCCCAGTGCCAGCTTGGGGGGGGGAGGGAGGTCATTCACCACCACCCCCCCCACAGTACCCCCCTCCTGGAAAGCACAGCCGGGGTGTGGGGGCACCGCTGGGGCTTTGGGGGGGGGGGGCGGTCCCCACCGAACCCACTCTCTGCTGGCAAAGGGTGCCCTTTCGGTGTCACCCCTGCCCGGCCCTGGGGTGACGGGTCCCTGGGGGAGGGTGACAGGCTGTAAATAGGGTGGGGGGCGGCGGGTGCCCCCCCCCCCCCCGCGGCCATGCATGCGGCCGCCCGCGGTCTGTACCCCGCGGCCCCAATAAACGCCCGTTTACCGGAGGCGACTCCCCCGCCACCGCCTCGGCACCTTCTTACATCCCCCCTCCCCATTCCGCGGGCACACGCACACCCCCTTGCACACACAGGTGCACCCACCCACCCGTGCTTACACCCACACCCTGTGTTCCCCCCCCCCAGCACCCCAACCCACTGACTCCCAGCCTTTCTCCCATGCAATGAGTTCCTCCGTGCTCAGCCCGCGGCACCCACCGGCCACGGCTCATCGTGCCACGGAGCCACTCGTGGGGCTTCGCCACGAGGCAGCGGGTGCCACGTGGGGTCCCAACCGCCCCTCCCCAGCACCCATGATATGCCGTGCCTCAGTTTCCCCCAATGTGGGTCTACCAGCACCGTGTGCTGCCCGTGGTGTGGTGGGTGCTGGGGTGCCATAAAGTCCCCGAGAGGGGTGAGGGTGGAAATGGGGGGGGGGGGGGGTCACTACTGTGTCCCTCGAGAGCCGTGGAGTGCAATGGGGATACGGGGACACCAGCACCCTGATCCCGGATGCCAGCGCCCTGTGAGCTGGCAGCGAAAGCGGCGATTTCCCAACCGTCACGTGTGGCCGAGCCGCCAACACCCCCCACCCCCCCCCCCCGTGGGTGACAGCCACCAAGGGAGACAGGACGGTCCCCGAGGAGCCTCGCCGCCCGGTTGGGAAGGTGAGGGCAGGGCTGGGGGGCTCAGAATGGGACCAGGAAAAGGGGGGGGGGGACATGGGGGGGTCAGGGTACCTGCCTGCCTGCAGCCACGGCCTGCCCACGCTGAGGGGGGGGGGGGAAACGGGCAGCGGGAGGGTTTGCACAACCCTCGAGTGACGATGGCCGCCTGCTCGCAGCCCAGCGCCATGATGCCACCGGGCCGGATCCTGCCACCGCTGCCGCTGCTGCTGGCGCTGCTACCGCTCGGCCTCGCCGTGCCGTGCTCCCCGCAACCCAACGTCACCCGTTTCGTCTGCACGGAGCCCACCCTGAGCACCTTCCCCGCCGGGCTGCCCCCCACCACCCTGGCCGTCTCGGTGGAGTTTACGGCGCTGGCCGTCCTCCTCCCCACCGCCCTGGCTGGGTTGCCCCAACTTCAGGAGCTCCATCTTTCCTCCAACCGCCTCGCCACCCTCCCCGAAACCCTCCTGCGGCCCGTGCCCACCCTGCGCGTCCTCGACCTGACGGATAACCTCCTCGCCGATCTTCCCGCCGGCATCTTCGCCGGCACCGGCGACCTCCAGCACTTGGTGCTGCGGGGGAACCGGTTGCAGGAGTTGCGACCCGCCTGGTTCCGGCACCTTCCCCAGCTCCAGTGGCTCGACCTGGCTGCCAATGCCTTGGCGGAGGTGCCACCGGAGGTTTTCCACCCTCTGCGTTCCCTCCGGAGCCTGGATCTGTCCCGCAACCGGCTGGAATCCCTGGCACCGGACACGCTGGCCGGGCTGCGGGCGCTGGAGCGGCTCGACCTGGAGGGGAACCGGTTGGGCACGCTGCCGCCCGCCGCCTTCGCGCCCGCGCCCGCCCTTCGCCTCCTCTTCCTCCAGGATAACGAGCTACGGGAACTACCCGCCGGCATCTTCGTCCCCCTGCGTCATCTTCGTGTCCTCGACCTGGCCCGTAACCGGCTGCGGACGCTGGAGCTGCCCCCTCGACCCCCCGGTTCCGCGTTGGACCTCGACATTTCGGGCAACCCCTGGGTCTGCGAGTGCCCGCTGCTGGCGCTGCTGCGGCGGGCGGCCCCGCGGCTCGCCGCCACCCGCGACACCCTCTGCGCCAGCCCCGCGTCCCACCGGGGACGGGAGGTGGCCGCCGTCAGCCGGGTTGGGGACACGGGCTGTGAGCCCAAGGGGGACGGGCAACGCCTGGCAGACCCCTAGGCAAAGGGCTTGGAGTCACCTCCCTCCCTGCCACTCTGTCCCCAGCTGAGATGAGCTCTCCTGGGGAAACTGAGGCAGAGAGCGCAGCTGGCCCCATCCCGACGCTCCCTGTCCCCATCCCGTGATGCCCATCCCAGTGGCCCCCAGCCCCTTCCCACCCGGCTCAGGCTGTCCCATGGCACCCGTCCCGCCTGGCACCCATCCCTGTCCCCACACATTAAACACGGTGCCACCGCACACTTTCTCCCGTGTCCTGTGAAGTCCCCAGGGATAAGGCAGCGATGGCACCATGTCACCCGGCCGTGCCCATCCCACACCCGCTGTGTCCCCAGCCTGCTCCCCCACGGGGTCACCCCCTGGGATTGCCCCCCACCCTCTGGTGTTGCTCACCCCCTGGGTGACATTGCTGTCCCCTGGCCTGAGCACCCACGGGGACTGGGGGGGGGGACGACACTGCTCGGCTTGGGGACATCTGGCTTGGGGACATTTGGTGTTGGAGATGCTTGACACGGTGACACCTACTGTCGGGTCACTTGGCATGGGGACACTTGGCATGGAGAGGTTTGGCCTGGGGACACCCGACGTGGGGTCACTTGGTGTGGGGACACGTGGCGAGGGGACACCGCGGGGGGGGGGGGACACACACACGACGGGGCACTTGACAAGGGGCGGTGGCTGGGGACCGCCCACCCGGGACGGGGTTCCCGAGGTGTCCCCGGGGTGGGGGGTGTTGGGACGTTGCGGAGCCTCTGGGGCAGGATCGGGCCCCCCCCCCCCCGCCCCCCCCGAGCCCCGTCGCGATCCCACGTGGGAGCCCCCACGTGGCACCAGCCCCCCACCCCCCCCTAAAGCCCGCCCCACCCCCTCTGGCCCGCCCCTTCTCCTAATTGGTGGCGACGCTGCCCTCCCCTTCGTTGATTGGTTCCCGCCGCCAACTATGAATCCGGCTCTGGGCGTGGACCCGGGATCGCGACCGGGGATCGCGATCACGACCGGGGGTCGCGACAGACCCCCCCCACACACACACCGTCCCCTCCCGTAAGTGCCGTCCCCGGGACTTGGTGCTAGTTGGGGGGGTGGAAAACGGGTCGGGGGTGGGGGGGTCCGGGGGGTTCCCCGGGGGGATCTGGGGGTTCACGGGGGGGTCCGGGGGGTTCCCCGGGGGGGGGGGCGGCTTCACGCAGGACAGCAGGGACTGAGTGGGGGTCCCCCAGGTGTCCCCTGCCTGTCGCCCCTGCGGGATGGGTGCCCCCAGAGCACCCCAGGGACCCCAAAGGGACCTGCCCCCCCCCGGGGTGCACAGGGCCAGGCCGGGGTGGTGGGGGGGGGGGGGGGGTGGGCAGCAGGGCAGGGACACTGCCGTGTCCCCCGTGGGACCCAGGGTGCAGCCATGTGGCAGTGGGAGACCCCAAAGGGCAAAGACCCTGCGGGTGGGGGGGGGAGGTACTGGGGGGGGGGGGGGGGGCTGCCGGCTGCTCCCTGCGGTGGGTCCTGGGGCTGCCCCGGCCGTGGGGACGGTGACCGGTGGCACGTCCTCACCGCAGGCTTGCGAAAGGCCAATCCAGCCCAGCTTCCGGCTGAATCACCCAAAAACCCTTCCTGGCCCCAAAAGGGGATGGGGGGACCCAAGAGGGGATGGGGGGACCCAAGCCTACTTCATCCCAGCAGGGCAGGAGGCCAGTCTCATCCCCAAACCCCTTCCAGACCCCCCATGACATCCCCTTGAAGAGCTCAGAGGCTTCCGGCTTCTTCCCACTCATGTCATGAGTTGCTGGGTCTCAGCCCTCGGAGGACTAGGGGATCTGGAGGGGCGTGCTGGGGGGGGTCGGCCCCACCAAGTGCTGCTTTCCTCGGCATGGTGAGGGGCAGCCGTGGGGCTCAGCCACTCCGGGGGTCTACACCGGGCTCAGCCACCCCGTGATCTATCTCTTCCCGCTGCAGGCGCCGCTGCCATGTCGGCCGAAAACTCCGTGCCGGCAGAGGATGGGCAGGAGATGAAGGTAGGGGTGCAAGGAGGGGGGGGGTCTACGGGCATGGCTGGGGTCCCGGCTCACCGCCATCCCCCCCGGCAGAGCGTGGTGAGGCGGGTGGCCAGCCTGGCCCTGGTGAGCTGTGCCTGCGGTGCCGTCTCCACGGCGTACGCCTCCACCAAGGAGAGCCACCCCTACGTCAAGTCCGTCTGCGACGTCGCCGAAAAGGGGGTGAAGACGCTGACGGCGGCGGCGGTCAGCGGGGCCCAGCCCATCCTCACCAAGCTGGAGCCACAGAGTGAGTGGGGCTGGGGGGGGGGACGGACGGGCAGCACCCCATGGGTTTTGGGGTGCCTGAAAACTGGCCCCAGCGGAGGTCTTGTGAGGCGGCAGGGTAGGAAAAAGCTGTTTTCTCATCTTCAGTTTTCACCGCCGATAAACACACCTGCAAAGGGCTGGAAAGGCTGGAGGAGAAGCTGAGGGTGGGGGGCAGCACCCCATGAGTTTTAGGGTACCCTAAAAACCGGCCCTAGCAGAGTTCTTGCAAGGCAGCAGGATATTAAAACCCGTCTATTTTCACGT
This sequence comes from Astur gentilis, assembly GCF_929443795.1. NCBI lineage: Eukaryota > Metazoa > Chordata > Aves > Accipitriformes > Accipitridae > Astur > Astur gentilis. The sequence continues at coordinate 41,115,563 of NC_064887.1, read as the reverse complement.
CTCCAGTTTCCACCGCCAACGAATACGCCTGCAAAGGGCTGGATAAGCTGGAGGAGAAGCTGCCCATCCTGCAGCAGCCCCCGGAGAAGGTAACGTCTCCCCTGGGGGACACGGAACGGGGTGGGGGGGCCAGCGCTGGGTGAGGTGCTGGGACAAGGCGTCCCTCTGCTGTCCCCTCCCAGGTGGTGGCAGGGACCAGGGAGCTGGTGTCGTCCACCGTGAGCGGCGCGGTGGGCCTGGCCCGTGGCGCGGTGCAGGGCGGCGTGGAGAGGACGCGCTCGGCGCTGGGCACCGGCGTCAGCACCGTGGTGGACTCCCGCGTGGGCCGGCTGCTGGCCACGGGGGTGGACACGGTACTGGGAAAATCGGAGGAGCTGGTGGAACGATACTTGCCTGGGACGGACGAGGAGCTGGGTGAGTGTTGACTGCGCTGCGCTGGAAACCATCTCCCAAATTTGGGGGGTGCCCGGCACCCCAATCCCTTTGCTCAGCACCGCCCCGGCCCTGCTTAGCCCCCCGCGGTGGTGCCTGGGCAGCTCTGCCGTGCCAGGGCAGCGCCGAGCCCCACGCGGTGCCCGTGGCCACCGTGACACCACGCGGGGGACGGTCCCCACTCAGTGGGAATCCGAAGCCGGGGAACGCGACGCGGCGGTGGGTGAACTCTCACCTGGAAACCAGAAAGCAAATATAGCCCCGCTCCGCCCGCCCTGGGTATTTATAGCTCGGCACGGGGTAGTGGTGGGCAGAACTGGCCCCGTGTCACGACAGAGGTGACCGGAGAGGCCACCTGGCTTTTTGGCGACTCCTCCACATGACCCGGTGGCCAAGCATCTCGTGGGTGGGCACCCCTGCGTCCCTGCGACAGGACGCGGAGCTCGGGGGTTTCATCCCAACGCCGCCGGCGGGATGCTCCGGTGCCCGGCACGGGATGGTCCGGCCACACGGTTCTCATCCCCTTGTCCCGCAGCGGCAACGGCGGCGGCAGGCGCGGAGGCGGCCACGCCGGAGCGGCAGAGGCGGTGGCAGAGCTACTTCGTCCGCGTGGGCTTGCTCTCGGCCAAGCTGCGGCACCGAGCCCTGCGGCGCTTGCTGGGTGAGCTGCAGCGGGCACGGCACAGCGCCCAACAGGTCCTGGCCCAGCTGCACCACATCATCGAGCTGGTAAGGATGTGGCGGGCACCCCGCCAGCCCCGTACCAGGCCGGCACCCCCCCACCCGGTGTTCTCCCACCCTGCTGTCCCTTCCCCTAGATCGAGCACGGGCGGCAGGGAATGGACGGGTCCCTCTACGGTGCCCGCCAGCATCTCCACCGCATGTGGCTGGAGTGGAGCCACCAGGATGCCGTGCCCACGGAGGAGAGCGAGGTACGGCGTGGGGGTACCACGGAGGACACCGAAATATGGAGGTCCGAGGGGGTCTGGGCAGGAGGACCACCGCACCCCAGGGTCACCGCTGCCCGCTGGCTGCCTTGCAGGTTGAGGCGCGGACGCTGACCGCGCTGCGTGGGCTCCTGCGCCAGCTCCACGCCGCCTGCACCCGCCTGGCCGCCGGCGCCTGGGGTTTACCCAGCAGCATGCAGGAGACGGTGGGACACGTCCGGCACGGCGTGGAGGGCGTCCAGGCTTCCCTCTCCCACGCTCACTCTTTCCACGACCTGTCGGGTTTGGTGCTGGCGCAGAGCCGGGAGACGGTGATGCGGGCGCAATTGAGCATCGACGAGCTGCTGGAGTACGTGGGGCAGCACGCGCCCCTGCCGTGGCTGGTGGGACCCTTCGCCCCGGCGCTGGTGGAGTATCCGGAGGATGTCCCCATTGAGATGGCCAAGTGGGAGGGTTGTATCACCGTGGGGGGAACGCAGGTGCCCGCTCCCCCACGGCTCTGCAGCCAGCGCTGAGCCACCGAATTTGGGGGAGCGCCCACCCGCCTGCGGCGGCGAATCCCATCCCCGCCGGGGACGCGGTGACGATGGACTCGGCGACCCGGCGTGGGACCACTGACGCCGCAGCCGGGGACTCGTTCGGGGAGGGAGGGGACGGTGGCACATGGAGGACACGGCGTGTGTCCAGCCCTGTCCGTCCGGGACTCCCCGCCGTGTCCCCGAGCCGCGGAAGCGTCGGGATTTCTTGTCTTAGCGCCTTCAAAGCACTTTAACGAGGAAGAAAACAACTTTTTAGGCCTTAAAATGACTCACAGCCTGTAGCACCGTGCGCGGCAGAGCCACCACGTCGTGCCGGCCTCGCCGGGGGGCTCGGCAGGGGTGGCAGAACTGGGGGGCACGGGGTGACCCCGTGGGGAGGGTTTCGCCGTTGGGGTGCTGGGCTGGGGAGAGCGAGGCGGGTGCCGGTGGGGTGCTGGGATGGAGGGTGGCGGCGGGGTGCCGGGGCTGCTGGACTGTGAACCGCGGCCGTGTGGCGCTGGACTTCGTCCTGGTTATCGCCGCCACGGGGCTGGGCCCGGAGTATCCCCGACATTGCGGGTGCAGCGGGGTGCCACTGGGTCCCCCGGAATTCTCCGTCTTCCTGCCACCAGCACCCACTGGGACCAGTCTGACCTTCTCTGCTGGGCAAGTTGGGGGGGGGGACGGGACACGGGGGGAACACTGGGAGCCCCGTGCTGGGGGATCCCCCCCCGAGAGGAGGGGGGATTTGGGGGGGGGGGGGGGGGTCAGTGCCTGATCTGTCCCGGGTGGGGTCGGTACAGCCCGATTCCCGGGGGGAATCTGGTCGCGCGTGGGGGGTTCCCTGGCCCGGGTGGGGTCGGTACAGCCCGATTCCCGGGGGGAATCTGGTCGCGCGTGGGGGGTTCCCTGTCCCGGGTGGGGTCGGTACAGCCCGATTCCCGGGGGGAATCTGGTCGCGCGTGGGGGGTTCCCTGTCCCGGGTGGGGTCGGTACAGCCCGATTCCCGGGGAGGTGGGGGCGGTCCCGGTGCCGGTCCCGGTGCCCCCAGCGGGTCGGTGCTCCCGGACCGCCCCGGGCCGGCCCCGGCTGGGCGGGACCCGGTCACATGCGCTCGGGGCCGGGCTCCGGGGCTATATAAAGGCCGGTGGGGAGGGAAGGGGCGAGCCCAAGGGTTGGTTTGGCTTCCGGAGGTGAGAACCCGGTCCCGGTCCCGGTCCCGGTCCCGGTCCCGGTCCCGGTCCCGGTCCCGGTCCCGGTCCCGGTCCCGGTCCCGGTCCCGGTCCCGGTCCCGGTCCCGGTGGCTTTCTGGGACCCCCACCCCCTGTCCTTTGGGGGCTCCAAATGGGTGAGGGGTGTCCGGGGGGGGGGGTAATTTTGGGGTTCCCCCATCCTGGGGGGGGTCTGACCGCACTAACGGTCTGTGTTGTCCCCCCCCAGTCCCACCATGGCCACCAGTGAGCCCGGGGCGGCGCAGCCCAAGGCGGAGGAGCAGCAGCAGGTCAGTGGGGGTAAGGGGGGAGTTGGGGTGGGGGTCTCCAGGGGGGTCCCTCCTCGGGGCCAGGGCTTTGGGTGATCCTACCCTTGGGTGAGCTTGGAGAGGCCTCGGAGTACCCCAAAGTCATCCTTGGGGACACACGGTGGCCCCCATCCCCTGTGAGATTTGGGGCTCCATCACCCCCCCCACACACACACACACACACACGTGGTCCCCTGGGACTCTCCATCCCCCACTGGCCACCCACTGGGACCAGTCTGACCTTCTCCACTGGGCAAGTTGGGGGGGAACACAGGGAACCCTGTGCTGAGGGATCCATGTCCCAGGGGGTTCAGTGTGGGTGTAGCCAGGGTGGGGGACGAGGGACCCACACACTCATCCGGACCCCTTCGCACCCCCAGAGCATCGGGATGCGGGTGGCCAACCTGCCCCTGGTGAGCTCTGCCTACGGCATGGTGTCCACGGCGTACGCCTCCACCAAGGAGAGCCACCCCTACGTCAAGTCCGTCTGCGACGTCGCCGAAAAGGGGGTGAAGACGCTGACGGCGGCGGCGGTCAGCGGGGCCCAGCCCATCCTCACCAAGCTGGAGCCGCAGAGTGAGTGGGGCTGGGGGGGGGGGGGGGGGATGGGCAGCACCCCATGGGTTTTGGGGTGCCTGAAAACTGGCCCCAGCGGAGGTCTTGTGAGGCGGCAGGGTAGGAAAAAGCTGTTTTCTCATCTTCAGTTTTCACCGCCGATAAACACACCTGCAAAGGGCTGGAAAGGCTGGAGGAGAAGCTGAGGGTGGGGGGCAGCACCCCATGAGTTTTAGGGTACCCTAAAAACCGGCCCTAGCAGAGTTCTTGCAAGGCAGCAGGATATTAAAACCCGTCTATTTTCACGTCTCCAGTTTCCACCGCCAACGAATACGCCTGCAAAGGGCTGGATAAGCTGGAGGAGAAGCTGCCCATCCTGCAGCAGCCCCCGGAGAAGGTAGTAGGGTGGGGTGGGGTCAGCAAACACGCTCAAGGTGTGTTATCCCCCCCCAGCGCTGCTTAACAGAGGGTTGTGTGTCCCCCCCCAGCTCATCTCTGACACCAAGCAGCTCGTGACCTCCACGGTGACGGGGGCCAAGGACGTCCTGACCAGCACCGTGGCTGGGGCCAAGGACGCGGTGACCAGCCGGGTGACGGGTGTGATGGACATGACCAAAGGAGCCGTGCAGGGCAGCGTGGAACTGACCAAATCGGCGGTGAGCAGTGGTGTCAGCACCGTCATGGGCTCGACCGTGGGCCAGATGGTGGTGAGCGGGATGGGCTCTATGCTGGAGAAGTCGGAGGAGCTGGTGGACCATTACCTGCCCATGACGGATGAGGAGCTGGGTAAGGAGCTGATCACAACACCCTGGAGATGTGTCCTGGGCTTAGGGGTCCCCTTGGAGAGGGGTGGGTAGAGCCTTGGCAGAGCGATGTTGGCTCTACACGGGGTTGGTAGCGGTGGGACCACTTCAGCAGCTCCTCTCCCACAGCCAAACTGGCCACGGCCGTGGAGGGCTTCGAAACGGAGCAGCAGAAGCAGCAGCAGAGCTACTTTGTGCGCCTGGGCTCTCTCTCGACCAAGCTGCGGCACCGAGCCCTCCAGCACTCGCTGGGCAAGCTGCAGAGCGCCCGGCGCAGCAGCCAGGACGTGCTGGCCCAGCTCCAGCGCACCCTCGACCTGGTAGGACCCATCCCTGTGTACATTTCCCCCCCATATGCCACCCTGGGGTTGCAGCAGACCTCCACACACACCAGGCTCTGCCTTTTTCTCCCAGGTGGAGCACCTCAAGCAGGGCATGGACCAGAAGCTGCAGGGAGGGCAGGAGAAGCTGCAGCAGATGTGGCTGGAGTGGAGCAAGAAGCAACCGGGTGGTGGCAAAGACCTGGTTCCACCAGAGGTAGGTTAAGGGCAGGGGGACCCTGGCCTAAGCCAGTGTCGTCCCCCCCGACCCCTCACCACCCCTTTGTGTCCCCCCTCCTTGCAGCAGGTGGAGTCGGGCACCCTGGTCCTGCTGCAGGGCTTGACGCAGCAGCTCCAAAACTCCTGCCAGCCCTTGGTGTCCAGCCTCCAGGGTCTCCCCACCAGCATCCAGGACATGGCGGGGCAGGTCCGGCAAAACGTGGAGGAGCTACGGGCAGCCCTCGCCTCCGCCGCCTCCCTCCAGGATGTGACGGGCAGCGTGCTGGCCCGAGCCCGTGCCCACGCCACCAAAGCTCGCCAGCTGATGGACGAGCTGGTGGAGCACGTGGCCCACAACACCCCCCTGACCTGGCTAGTGGGACCCTTCGCCCCCTCAGGCCAGCGTCTGGTGGACCTGGAGACGAAATAGCAGCTTCTGGGGTGGGGTGATATTAGTGTGTCCCCCGCCAAGCCTCGTTAGGAGCATCTACTAACCCCTGCCTGGCCTACCTTGCCTATAACCTTAGTGCCTGACTATACGGGGGACCCCTCCTGCCTGCCCCATGTGCAGCTCTGTCCCTTGTCCCCTGTGCCAGGGAGGTGCAGTAACGTGCCTTGGTTCCCCCCAAGTGCCTCTCGAGGTCACCTCCAGCCCCCGGCTGGATCCCCCGTGTCCCTTTGTCCTCGGTGCCTTCAAGCCCCTGGTCTTGTAGGGTTGGGGACGGCTCGTGAAGCAATAAACTCTGGTTAGTTTTGCAGTGGACTGAGGCTTCTTTGGGGGGGGGGTGGGGGGGAGATAGGGGGGTGGTGGAGGTCCCTATGGCTGCATCCCACTTCAAGCAGGGGCTAAGCGATGATGTCATAGCCTTGCCTGACCTCACAGGGGCTGGGAGGTGCTGGAGGGGAGGCTTGCCCATCCTGGTGCTGAACCCCCAGGATGCCGGCCTCTTCCCCCTAGCACTGAGCAGGGCCCTTGCCTGAGGGTGAGTGAAGGGGGGGAGTGCTGGAGGAACACCCCCCCCCATCCCTCCCAGGCCTGAGGACCCTCATGTCCTGGGCCCCGCACCCATTTCAAGCTGAGCAAAACCCCTTGGCCTGGCCCTTGCCCTGGTGGGACCAGGGCCGGCCTGGAGCAAGATGCCCCCAGCCCAAGGGGCACAGACAAGCCCATCCTGGGGGGCTCAGGCAGCAGGGGCTGGCAGTGGGGGGGGTGCAGGGTGGGACCTGCTTGTCCCACTGGGAGCAATGGGCAGCACCCTGTGCCCCCCCCCCTACCCCCCTATCCCGTGCAATGTCACCCACTTCTGCCCTTCACAGCTTGCCATGAGCCGGCTGCCCCCCCATCCTGCCAGCAGCCCCCCTATGCACCCCAGAGGTGATGGGCACCAAGGCCAACTCAGACCCCATCCTGGGCAACCCCCCCCACCAGGCTGCCCTGTGGGCATTGGGGCTCCATGGCACCCACCTGCACCCCAGGTGTCAGCCCTGTGCCCGCCCCCCCCCCCCCCCCCAACAGTCAGAGCCGCCTGGGACCTCCATGGATGAGGCCACCCCGCAGCCATCCCAGCAGGTACCCTATTCCTGGGGGCTGTGCCCCTCCTTGGGGTCCCACAGGTCCCTGGAGGGGACAGTGGCAGCGTCCCAGGGGTGATGGCAGCCCCCATACCCCCCCAGGCTGCTGCAGATTCTGCCCCGAGGGGTTCCCCCCCCATGGAACTGGGAGTCCCCGAGGACACCAGTTCCAGCATCCCCTTGGTTGCGGCCACCCCTGCGTGAGAGGCAGGCGGGTAAAAGAAGATCCCGGGATGCTGCTGGGGGTCCACGTGTCCCCCTCGCTGCAGGATGATGCTGGGACCCAGCATCCCACGTCCAGCCCTTCTTTCCCCACAGTGGACGAGGCTGCGGAGGGGCTGGATTCGGCCTCGGCAGGGATTCTCTGGCACAGCCGCCTCCTTCCCCTCGGCTCCCTCTCCGGTGACGCCAGGAGCCGAGCGGTGGCCTTGGTGCAGCAGCTCCGGCAGAAGCCCCCGGACACTCCTCACTGACTTGCCAAGCTCCGGCACATCCTCGACGTGGTGAGAGCCGCCGGTTCACAGTTCTGGGGCTTGGAAGGGGGATCCCCTACCCCAGGACCTCCCCCCCAATACCCACGGTGCCATTCCTCCCGCAGCTGGAAGCCATGCAGCAAAGCTCGGAGCACAACAGCCAGGAGACGCGGCTGTGCGGGAACAAGGCACAGGGAAATCCCTGCCCATCCCCTGCTTCTCCCGGCACCCAAGCAAGGCCGGCCGAAGGGTGCGGGACCCCCGCTATGGTGCAAGGGCAGGCGCTGGTCGTGGGTCGGATGCTGGCGCAGGACCTGCGGGATGCCTTGGTGCAGCTGCGGGCTCAGGTCGGGCAGCTGCCAACTCTTCTGCAGCAGGCAGCGTGGCGAGCCCAGCGCGGCGTGGCCGAACTCCACGGCACTTTCAGCCGGGCCGAGTCCGTCTGGGAGCTTCTGGGGAACGTGGTGGCCCGAGGACGTGATGTGGTGGCCCAGGCCTGGGAGGCGCTGGTGGTGCCATGGCTGGAGGGTGTCGCCGAGGCTGCCGGCATAGCGGTACCACGCGCCGCCCCGCCGCACCCCCAAACCTAGGGGTGCCCCAAATACAACCAGCCACAGCCCCCCGGCCCTGTGCGAGGGTCTGAACCCTTGCTGCATCCTCAGTGGCACCAACATGGCTCTGCTCACGTTCATGTCCGTGTCTTGGCATTATTCTGTCCCCCGGTGCTGCCATCTGCGAGGATGGCAGTGAAGGAATTTGGGGTGGGGGAGGACAGACAGCTTGACCTCGTATCCACCTTTAAATCCCCCCTCCTGGGCAGGAGGTGACATGTCCTAGTGTCCCCATCCACCTTCCCCAGCACTGGGGTCTGGGTTGCCCCCCCACCCTATCTCCCCAGCCCACGGAATGGGGCTGAGCGCCAGCCCTGCACCTGGCAGCAGCATCCATCTCACCCCATCTCAACCCCCGCTTCCCGGCAGTTGGGCAAGAGGCACGCGGGGCTTTTTTTGGGTTTTATTTGGGTTTTGTTTATGGAGGGCTGGAGCATGAAATCAGCCGTGGAAAAAAAAAACCCAACAACAAACTGAACCAAACAACCGTCCCCAGGGCAGGGTTACAGCAACAGCAGCCTCAAAGTGGTGTCGGGGCATCCTCCTCCACGGCACAAACAGGACTCAAGGACGCAGCCTCTGGTTGAGCTGGGAACATCTTTATTTTACATGTACAAAAGCTTCGGATCTTTGCAAAAGAGCAGCCAGCCAGCCAACAATGCTGCCCAGCACAAGGCAGGATGCTGCCACGGTTCAGTCCCTCCCTGGGTGAGTTAGGAGAGAATACACAATTTTTACTGTTTTTAACCCAAAAGCTGGTGCCCAGCCCTGCTGCCTCCCCTGGAGCAGAGGGACCTGGCTTCAGCAGCTGCCTCCAGCCACAGAGATGATGGTGGGGAAAGGGACTTGGAGAAGCCCCAGCAGCAGAGGCAGAGTCCAGCACGGGCGCTGGAAAATCAAGCAGAAAGCAGCCTGGTTTGGCTGTCCTGCTCCCCTTGCCAGGGCCCAGCTGGGACAGGGACACCCATGGGTGCCTGGTCCTGGCTCATAGGGTGGGCCAGGGCCAGAGGACAGGGGGGGGACCCATGGAGGGGGTTTTCCAGTCCCAGTCCTGGGCAGGGGGATGCTCCTGCCCTCCCCTTGTCACAGTCAGCGATGCCTCAAGAAACAGACACTAGGGCTCCTTGTATTTTTCATTAAAAAACCCTTTATATTCATTTCATGGCCGTCGAAATCACAAGAAATTAGGTAGGAGGGAAAACCAAAACAAAAAAAAACAGCGAAAAAAAAAACCAAAACAAAAAAAAAAAAAAAGAGGGGACAAGTACAGACAACCAGCACAGCCCCCCCACGGTCGGTGCTTTCGCAAGGCCGGGGGCACAGGACAAGACCTAGGACATCAGCTACTGTGTGACTTAGTGAAGTAACTCAAGCAGGGGATGAGGCAGAGGCCGGTCTCCCTTCGCAGCCCTTCCGCCTCCTCCTCCTCCGGGCGGGAGCCGCTTCCTCAGCTCTCCTCCACGTCATCCACAGCCTCTGACTCCCCGCGAGCCTTCTCCCGCTCCGGCCCAGCTCGCTCGGCCTTGGGATAGTCCTGCACGCTGCTGGGGGAAGAGCACAGGCGTGTCAGCGAGCGTCGTCCCTGCCTGTCTGCCTTCCCCTGCTTGTGGCAGTCCCTCTCCTGCACCCCAGGTTCCTTCCCAAGCTGGGAAAAGCCTGACAGAACCCACAAGACCCCCTCCTCAAATCATAAAAGAGCCTAGCTTGGGTGTGCATCAGATCCAGGGGAGCTCCCGAGACCCCAGCTCTGCCCTTCACACTCTCACTTGTTGTGGGGCTCCTCGGCAGACGCCTCCGGCTCTCCGGCTCCCGGCCCTTGGCTTTTGTCCTTCTCCTCTGTGCCCTCCGCTTTTTGGGACAGGGATTCACCGTTCACAGGACCCGACAAGTCTAAAGTGAAGAGAGAGGGTCAGACACTCGGGTCACCACGGTGGACCTCGTCGATCCCAACCCATGAGGGGCTGGGCAAGCCGAGGACCCATGGCCACAGGTTGTCCCCATCCAGGCAAGGGACATCCAGCCAAGACCGAGGGGACCCCAGGTCTGGCCTGACCCCGACAGCTACAAGAAGGGCCCCAAAGGCTCCATCCCCCAAGCTCAGAGGCAGGCATCAGAGTGGATTTTCCCCACCAGCTCCTCTGGGAAGGCTCTTGCAGCATCACCAGGACGTCCCCAGGCAGGGACCCGGCTACAAGGATGGAAGATCCCAGTCACCAGCTGCCTGCGCAAGAGCCTGAGCCAGTGTCCAAGGGCGTCTCCACATTCCTCTGTCTCCCTGGTGCCTTGGACCAGCGCTCAAGCTGGCAGCAAGGAGCCATCCTGGCCCAAAAATCAGCCCAGAGGCACCCACAGCCAGGGCGTAGGCGTTGAGGTTTGCCCTCTGCTCTCACTGCCACGAGCGTTCAATATGCAGTCCTTTCCCACTCTTGGCACTCCAGCAAACAAGGGACTGGAGGTGCCACACAAGGCTGCCGATCCCCTCCACCACTGAGGCCAAGAGCCACCCCTGTTCGTGTCCCAGGTCCTCAGCGGGACGTGCCGTGTCCCCATGCATGTCCCCGGTCCCCAGCAGGATATGTCATGCCCTTAAAAGGGCCCCGGGATTGCTACATGCCCAGACAGAGCAGGGAACCGCCCCAAGACGTGCAGGGAGCATTACCAGCATTCGTCTCCTCTTCACCCTTCTCATTCCGTGTCTCCCCTCCTGACAGCTTCTCCTGGCCCTTCTCCGCCTCCCCCTTGTCCTTCTCAGGCCCGGCTTTGTTGGCTTTCTGGATTGCCTCCATCTTTGGTCCCAGGACACGCGACTTCAATCGGGTGTAGACTTCGGCAGCCTTCTCCATCACGTCCTTGTTTGCTTTATAGCGACGGATCTGCCCCAAAAAGAGAAAGGAGGAATGCCCTTAGAGCTGAGGTGGCCCAAGCAGGCTCCTCGCTCCCTCCAGGGAGGGACTGAGGCCTCTGCCCTACCTTTTTCAGCGTAGCCACCACATCAGTGTGCTTCTGGAGGATGTGAGAGGTGACCTGGAGCGTGCCCAGCTCCTCTAGTGCATTCAGACACCGCTTGATGTCCTGCAAGGATGGCACCAAGATCAGAAGCTGCCTGGAAGTCTCCCTGTGGGCACCCGGGGCAGCGCTGCATGCAGCACAGTCCCCTAATGCCACCCAGCATCCGGAAAGGCAAGAGGAGGCTCAGCCAGGCTGAGCACCCCCAGGTATCGCAGCTGGACAAGGCTAACGTGGTGGCCAAGGACACGATGAGCAGGGATGTCCCAGGCCAGGCCAATGTTCTCGGGTGCTCACCGGGTTATCCACCTTCAAGGCAAACTTGATCTCACTGTGAAGTTTCTGAAGTTTCTCTTCGACTGTGGGCTCTGGAGCAGCAAGAGAGACAGGCCAAGGCATCAGGCCACCGGAGGAGAGCACAGCACTGCCCAGAGCGCAGGACCTCTCCCCCAGCAAGGGTTTGGTTTCCTCCTGCATCTCCAAGGTCAAACACAGCCCCAGGGGCCTCTCTGAAGAGGATGGGTTGGGGTGTGCCAAGATTGGGAGGGGATGTAAATAGGGAAGCTCACTGTCTCTGCACACCCTTGAAATACTTTCCATCACGATGCTGGGACCACAGCAGTGCTAGGAAAGACCCCAGCACAACCACACTGATCCCTGTAGGAAAGATCCCTCCCCCTCCCCCTCCCTGGGATGGGGGAAACCAACCCTAGATCCCTTCTCTCCCTCTCCTCCCCTCTGTGATGGCAAGCAACGTCTCTCACCCTTTTTCTTCTCCATCCTCCTTTCGGGGATCAGGTCAGATTTCTTCCGGCCTCGTTCCACTTTCAAAGGTCTGTGGGAGGAAAAGGAAAGAGGTAAGATAGTTCAGGTGAAATCCCCTGCTCACCACTGGGCTAACAAAAAGGGCGATGACACACGTCAGCGCATCCCTCCTGCCTGCCCGACAGAGCGAGCCAGGCAGCAGAGCCCTGCCACACTCCACCCACGCTTTCACACACATCTCCCAGCTTGCAGGCAGACAGGAGCCCTGAGACAGCAGCTCCCCCATGCCCCAGCTTCTCGGGATTGCAGAAAGGCAAAGCCCCAAAGCAGTACCCCAAGGATCTTCCCCTACGAGACAGAAAACACCAGGGAAGCTCAGCCTGGTGCCCCCCAGCACCTCCTCCAGCCCCTTCAGCTCTAGGAAGCAGGAGGGGAGGTTAAGAGCCCAGCCCCTCCACGGGTGCTGCTGGCCCAGGGGCAGCTCCACGGGAGCCCCATGCCCACCCCGGGGTGTCAGCCAGGGAGGGCTGGGCAGCAGCAGAGGAACGGCCCTGTCCCCAGAGGAAGAAAGTGCCGACGGAGGGAGGGGAGATGCTGACTTGTTCCGTGGTTTCTCCTCTGCTCGGCCCCTCTTCTCCTTCTGATTTGGTTTCCTTGACAACTCCGAGGGCTGCTTCTTCGCCGGCTTCTTTACCTTGGAGGAGAGAACAATGCAGGCGAGAGAGGCAGAGCCCTCCCTGCTGCAGGAGGGAGACAGTGCCACGGCCACAGCTGGGCACAATCCAGCAATGCAAGCGGCCAGCACCCATCACGCCACTGCTGCGAGGTGGTTTGGGTGCAGGACCATCCCCCACACGGGATAATAAAAGGACTCGGGTTGCAGCACAGGGGTGTGCTGCTCCAAAAGTAAATATCCTTGTACTTCAAGCGGCCCACCCAGCCTGCAGTACCCGACTGCCAGACCCACGCGTCCTTCCAGACCTCAAGATCTTTGTGCTGCTTTCCTGGCTCCCCCTCCACAGGGAGGAACGCACCAGACTAAAAGAGTGACCTTGCCTCTGACCACGGGCAGCATGGTTCTTAAGAGCCCTCTGCAACCCTTCCCTGTGCTTCAGCTGAATCCGACTGATGCTCTCCCAGGCTCTGGGGAGGACAGCAGAGCAAATCCGATGACTGTGGTGAGAAGGAAAGCATCACGGAGACGTGAGACCCATAGCTGGATGGGGCATCCTGAGCAAGTAGAAGAGCTCCCATTTGCAAGGCATGGATGTGCCTACGGACATGACTCTTCCCAGTGCTGCGTGGGCCACCCCAGGCTAACGCAAGACCAAGACAGCAGGTCCCTGCTACTTCTGGAGGTCCCTGCTGACCTGACAGGGAGATAACAGGTTCTCCGTTTGTCCCTAGCTCCCCACAGCTCTGCACTCACCTCTTTCTCCAGCTCCAGTTCAGAGTCCGAGGAGGACGGGGCCTTGGCCCGGCCCTTCCGGCCCTTTTTGGCCACCTCATCCTCTGCACTGCTATCCGAGTCTGAGTGCACCTCCTCGCCCTTCTCCGCTTTCTCCTTCCTCTTCTCTTTCTCCTCCTTCTCCTGCTCCCGGAGCCGGCGGATCTCTTCCTCCTGCTCCCTCTTCCTCTTCTCCTCCAGCTCCCTCCGTCGTTCTTCATCTCGCCTCTTCCACTCGCTGATGCGATCCACGTCGCTATCGCTATCACTGCAAAACACAGAGCACGCTTGGACCCCTTGTGCGGAGGGGAGGCAGGTGACCCTCCAAGCCCAGCCCCGAGGGTGATGGTGTCCCAGCTGATCTCACCTGTCACTGCTGGAGCTGGTCGGGACACGCTCGGGCTTCGGTTTCCTACCACGGGGCTTGGGAGGGGGTTTCTCAGCTGCAAAACAACAGGGAGATGTTCAGCAGGAGCCCTAGTTGTCCCTCTGTTAAAACAGCCCCAAACTGAGGGGGGGAGAGGGCTGTTCAGATACGGGCTGCAAGGTGTCCACAACAACAGGAGACCCCAGAGCCTCAGCAACCCCCAACCTCACATGCTCTCCGGCCCCCTGAGGGAGCCAGCAGTGGCCCAGGTGTGGTAGAAGAAGTTTCCTCAGTGTTACCTGGCTTCCTGCCCCGTGGAGCCTTCTTCACAGACACATCTGAGTCCGAATCAGAGTTCGAGTCCGACTTGGTCATGTCCACAGTTGCGTTTCCCATTTCTGAATCCGAGTCCACTTTGGAGTCCGAGTCAGAGCCGGATTCCACCTTCTGCAGGCACAGAGCAGGGTTGGACCGGGGGGGTGGCAGTGGCTCAGCAGCATGCCCCGCATCACAGCAGCACGGGGCCCAACCGGATCACTGAGGGATCGGCAAGGTCCCTCCTAGCACTGAACCTATGTCCAGCCCGTGGCACAGCCCTGCCACCCCCTGCTCCCCCCTCCAGCAGCGCAGACCCCAGAGTCCTCTCCAGCTTCCCGCTGCACTGAAGACTGGGAGTCTTTTACCTTCTTCTTCCTTCCCCCTGCCGGCATCCTCCGGGGAGCCCTGGCCACTGGCTTCTTCTCGGGAGTGAAGTCCTGGAGGAAAACAGATAGGAAGAAATGGGGAAGAGTCTCATGACAGTTTCAGAAGCCCGACAGGTTCCGTCAAGCCACTGCTCTCCCCAGACAGCGATGCTCTTCCTCCATCCCTTTCCCCACTGCCCTGCCACCCTCCATGCAAGCGTATCCCCAAATCCTCTCACCTGGTCACTGTTTTTTTCCGACTCAGAAGACGTTTCCGAGTTCTCCTCTTCTGTCAGGGAGGGGCTGCCCTGATCCAGGTCACTGGAGGATTTCCGAGGCCGTTTTGCTACTGGCATCTGATACACGAGAAGTGAGAATGTGAGAGCAGCTCACTCCCCCTCCACCCATAACAGAAAGCCAACGCTTGGCTGCTGAGAAGGGGCTTTGGCCAACTCTTCCTGACTGGCCCTGCGAGAGCAGCCATGTGCACTCAGAAGAGCCATGCCGTTCTTCCTGGCTGCAAATCACACCAGGACTTGGCCATCCCACCATCTCAAAGACAACATGAGACAGCTGCAAGACCCCCAAACACATGCTGAACCCCATTTCCCACTGGAGAATCCAGAGGGAGTTGGTTTTTTCACCGCCTCCAGACACAGTGGGTTTGACATGCTACGTGGTAGAAGGCTGCAAGCTCAGTGGTGGACCCAATGACCATATTGATGTCCTCCTGACCAGGACATCCTCCCATCCCCGCTGTGTGGAACCGCCCCAACCCACACTCACTTTCATAGCCAGCGATTTTCGCTTGAGCCCGCTGTGGTCGCTGCCTCGATCCGAGTCCTCATCACTTTCCATTTTCTCTGTGGCGACTGCAGCCATGGCAGCATCTTCCTCATCATCACCTGCGTCGCTTCCCCCCATCGGGTCATTCTCAGGAACATCGCTGTCCGAGGAGCTCGCAGGCTAAAGACAGCGGGGACGAGAGTTGTGTTATCGCCCCAAGGGGCCTGTGGCACATCAAGGGGAGAGGAGAAGGGGCACAAAAGGGTGACAAGCGATGGACGGCAGTGCTGAGCGGAGAGGTGTGCGTGCAGAGGAGCGTGGGGCAGCCTCCCATCCCAGCACAGAACCCTTAGGCATGACTCCGGGCAACGTGACCAGCCCTTCAACGAGGATGCTCGGTCAACCCCCTTCTAATTCCCCTGCACCCCCTTCCCAAGGCCCCTCACGCACCAACCCAAGACCACGAGCAACGCATTCCCTCTGGATCCCCCAGCTCGGCTTCTACCCACTGCTGCTGCCTCACTTCCCTCTCCCTCCCCATCCTCGCACTCTGCCAAAGACCCCCGGAGAAGCCTAGACCTGACAGCCCCTCCTGGGCGAGCAGACCCCAGCCCTCCTCTGCCCTAACGGCGCCAGACAAGCAGGGCTGGATGGCTCGGTTCAGCCTCTGCTCCGCAGCCAGGTAGCAGCCATTATTCTCCGGTGGGCTGGCTGCCAGCCCTTGACTCGGGTCAGGCCTCTTCCTTCTCAGATGGCTTCACCCCACAGCACATCGCACGCCTTCCCCAGAGGAAAGGTCCACACGAGGAGTCCAGTGTGGCAGCCACCGCTATTCCCAGTTGGGATCTCCTGTTCCCTGTACCCTTACTCCCACGTAGTGGGAAGGTCTCCTGGCTTCTCACCAGCACATCGTGAGGTTCCTCAAGCAAGGACATCGCACCCAAGGGGTTTCTTAGAGCTGGGATTCTTCCAATGCTGGAGCCTTCCTGCTAGAAAGCATCTCCTTGTCCTTGACTGTTCCTGACACCTCGCTTCATTTAGGTCTCAAAACCAAGAAAGACCTCTACTTCAGTCTCTTCTTCTGCTCCTTCAGGCATTTTGGCCACAAGATGCAGTTGGTGCTGGTGAACCCTCAGCCTTGCTGGAGCCGTTGGTGTCACCTCGGTCCCTCAATCACAGTAGGGCCTCACCAACAGGTTTCTTTCCCCTACTGGGAGTTCACGGTGGAGTCCCTGGACAAAGCAGGTGCTGCCTCCTTCACCATCACCAACCTCCCGCCCAACAAGCTGAAGTTGTTCTCCAGGTTTTCAAGCATTTCCATGGTCTCACCTTACCCTACATCTGCAGTCTTGGGTCCGACCATCTCCCACAGCTACTCAAACCACATCCTCTCTCCTGCACTGGCAGCGGCACAGCCGAGGGGGCTCATTCCCTGAGCCTGCCTACCTCCAGACCACCTTGTCCTTGTAGCTCACCTTAAAAACCTTCCTCTGCCTCTTCAGACCAACTGCCTATGAAGCTGCTTTGGACGCCTTCTTTGAAGATCGCTATACAATAAATTGTATCACACAATTATGGTTATGAAATGCCCATGCAAGCAATTGACAGCAAAGAGCCGTCTCCCGGCCTGCTCCAAAGCCCACTGAAGAAGCAGCCCAGCGGCTTTTGGCTCAGGACCTCAGAAATGGATGAAGAGGGGGACTGCCCAACAGTCCACACACAGGTCCGGGAGCCGGGGACGAGCAAGCCTGAAGTTCTCGCTCTGATAATAAAATCCTCGTGGTTTTGGGCAAGCGGCACAAAGCACATCCCCAGTTCCGCCTCGAAGATGGGGCAAAGGCATCTTCCTCCAGAGGAGGAGGAGGAGAGCCGACTCCCTCAGGAAGGGAGAGGGCAGGGAAGGGAAGCTACTTCAACCCCAGGAAAGCCGATGTGCGAGCTGGAAGCGCGTAGGCACCGTAGCAATGAGAAGCAGAGAAAGGAGGAGAGCGACTCGGAGGAAAGGAGAGATGGAGGCGCCGGCAGCCCACGTCCTCGCTGCCCCCCCGCCACGCGAGGCCCGCACTCACCGGAGGGGCACTGTAACTGGCATGAGGGTTGTTCTGGATTTCCCACAATCCCTCGTTGAAGCCTTTTCTCTTGTTTGGTTTCCCATATTTGTCTTTATATTTTTCATAAGGGAAGAGATCTTTAGGGCCCAAGAAGGCGCTGGAGAGAAACAAAGCAGAGGTGAGCCCGGAGCAGAGGCAGCGGGGCAAAAAGCCCAGAGAGGGGAGCGAGGCAGCGCTTACGTCTCGTGGGTGCCGAAGAAGAAGATGGGGTACTTGTTCGGTGGGGGTTTCACAGCGCCGTCCGCGATGTCATCGATCTGAAAGGAAACCCAAAGCAGGAGGTGGTCAGAGAGAGCGGCTTGAGCACATCCTCTAGAAGGCACATCAGCCCCGGCTAGCAGCGTCGGCCTCCGGCACCCGCACCCGCTTGGAGGCAAGCATGGCAAGAAAGCACCCGGACGGGGACCTTGCAACGCACAAGAGTCCCGCTGCGGCGTCAGGGCCCGGCGGGATCTCTAGAAGAGTAACAGAAGGGATCCGGCACGGATGCTCTACGGCTAGAGCTCGGCGCGAGGTCGTCTCTCCACCGCTGGGCTCAACGCCCAGGGAAACACGGGCCTTGTGCTACTCCCCAGAGATCCATCGCACAAGCCGCCTCGGGGGGGGACGCCCGAGGGAAGCCCCCTCCAGCCCAGGGTGGGGGGCGATTGCTCCAACAGGGCGGCCTGAGGGTCCTTCCTGGCTGGAGACCGGCCGCAGGAAAAGCCCCGCTGCCAGCGGGACGCGTGGGCCACCCCGTCTTCTTCCCACGCGCCGGCTCCAGCGCCCGTCTGTCTGCTCCACGTGGTCTGGGCTGCGGGCAGAGCCGCAGGCGGGAGCCTCGGGGTGCGCAGGGAGGTCTGCTGCCCCGCGTGCTGGGGAGGTCTTCGGGGCAGAGGGGAGCCTTCCCCAAAAGAGCAAGCGAGCTAAAGCAGGAAGGGCTGCAGATGCCGGCAGCGCGAGGGCTCTCCTGGAAGGACCGAGTCCTCTCAGCGCCAGGTCAGCCACGACAGCGCGGGGATGGCGGGGATGGCATCCTAGATCTCACGGCGTGGTGCGGCCAAGCATCGTCGTCTCCGGCACCCTGAGCCTCCCCGGTACCTGCCGGCCCCAATCCCACATGGTTTCCACCTGCCAGTCTCTTCCCATCGGACACATTCAGCGGATGAACCTGCCTCACCCTCAGCTGCCGTCGGGGACCACCGCAGACCCCCGTCCGAGCCCCCAAGCCACCTCGTGCTCCCCCGGTGAGCACGTCCTACACCGGGCCCCGCTCTGCCCACTCCTCCAGGCACCACCATGGCACAACGCTGTCACCCGGCTGGTGGGACCAGTCGTCCCCCACCACGCACGCTCCCTCGCCCCATGCGCACCCCCCAAACCGCACCAGCACCCTCCGATCCTGCACCTCGCGAGCTCTCAGCAGCAGCCCCCCACACGCATCATGTCCAGGCACTGTCCCCCTCATCCCCAACAAGGGACAGAGCCCCAAACCCCAGCTCTGTCCCCCCCCCCGGCAAGAGGGTAGGTGACATCCAGGCAGGGAGCTGGGAAGGGGAAGGGGGTCTCTGGAGGGGCAGGGGTCTGCTGGGCAGTGGGAGGATGAGGATGGAGGATGAAGGGCAGGACTCTACTAGGATGCTGCAGCAAGGGGTGGACTGTGGGGGGCACCCCTATGGGGTCAGGGTGCCTGGATCGCCAGGGTCCCGGGGTGCAGCAGGGGATGGGGGGGTCTGTGGGGAGCGGGGAGGCAGGGGTCACCCCAGTAGGAGAGAGGGTCCCCAGGGCAGGGGTCCTGGTGGGTGAAGCAGGGCTGAGGCCCTGCGCAGCTACCCCAAGGGGGTCTCCTCTGGGTGCAGGTCAAAAGGGAGAGCTCAGGGTGCCATTGGGACAGGAGGGGGGGTCCTGGGTCCTCCTGCACAGGGTTGTGAAACACCCTCCTGGTGAGGGGTCCCCCAGGTCTCCCCCATCCCTTACCAGGTACAGGCACCAGTGTGGGACCCCCCACCTCTCCCTCAGTGGAGGTGCCATTACGGGACCCCCCAGCTTGGTGCTGGGTCCCCTCCCAGTACAGGTGCCAGCGTGGGACCCCAATTCCAGTCCCGGACCCCCATCCCAGTCTGGGTTTCTTCATCCTGGTGCAGGTGCCAACATGGCAACCGCCTCCTGGGATCAAACCCCAGTTCCAGTATGGGTGCTGGTGTGGGAACGCCCCCATCCCAGTGCAGGGTCTCATCCTGGTACTGGGCTCTCATCCCGGCACGGGTACCCATATGGGATCTCTGTGCCAGTACTGAGTCCTTATCCCAGTATGGCTGCCATCACAGGGTCCCCCATTCCGGTACAAGACACTCCATTCCCAAACTGGATCCCCATCCCAGCATGGGTGCTGGAATAGGACCTCGCATCCCAGTATGGGACACCACGTCCTAGTACCGGGTCCTCATCCCAGTACAGGTACCAGTATGAGAGCTCCCATCCCAGTACAGGATGTCCCATCCTCGTACGGGCGCTGGGACGGGATTCCCCATCCCGGGACAGGACTCTCCATCCCAGTACGGGTGCTGGGACGGGAATCCCCATCCCAGTACGGGCGCTGGGACGGGACTCCCCATCCCGGGACAGGACTCCCCATTCCAGTACGGGTGCTGGGACGGGACTCCCCATCCCGGGACAGGACTCCCCATCCCAGTACGGGTGCTGGGACGGGAATCCCCATCCCAGTACCGGCTCCACATCCCAGGACAGATACCGATATGGGTCCGCCATTCCAGTATGGGACACCCCATTGCCGGTACCGGGTCCCCATCCCGGAATGGATGCCGTTACGGCATCTCCATCTCGGTATGGGTGCTGGTACAAGTCCCTCACGCCGCTGCCGGGCCCCTATCCCGGTACGGGACATCCCATTACCGGTACCGGGCTCCCATCCCGGCACGGGTACCGTTATGGCATCTCCATCCCGGTACGTGCCCCCCCACCCCGGGACAGGAGCCGGTAAACGTCCCCATCCCGGTACCGGCTCTCCCATCCCAGTACCGGCCCCCCATCCCGGTACCGGCCTCATATCCCGGTACGGGATCTTGAGGCCCGGCTCGCCCGCTGCCCCCCCCCCGCGCCGGCGCGGTGCCGCGGTCTCACCCGGGCCGGCCAGTGCGGGTACCCCTTCATCTTGGCGAAGACGAGGTCTCCGGGCTTGAAGCTGTGCGGCATGGCGGCCGCGGGGCGGGGCGGCGGCGGCGGCAGAGGCCCAGGCCGCGGGCAGAACCGGGCAGCTGGGGGGGGGGGTGACGGGGGGGGGGGGGTACGGCCCGGCCCGCAGGATGTCCCGCCTCCGCCCGCGGCGCCGACTTGCGTTGGCTCGGCGCCGCGTCGCTCCCGCCGCCTCGTCCAATAGGAGAGAGGCAAAGGCACGGCGGGATAACGGGATTGGGCCGCGCCGCCAGAGGCGCCGAAGAGGGGGGGGGGGGGCGCTGAGGGGCGTGGCCAGAGGGGGGCGGGGGAAGGGGGGCCGGGGCTGGGGGTGGGGCCGGGGCGGGGGGGGGGGTGCGTGGGACGGGGCTGGGGGGGGAACAAAGCTGGGGGGTGGGGGGTCAGGGTTATAGGGAGGGGGTTATGGGGTGGAGGACAGCTATGGGGAGGGGGCTGTGGGGTGGGGGACAGGGCTTTAGGGTGTGTTCATGGCTACAGGGTGTGCTTATGGCTATAGGGTGTGGGTCAGGGCTGTGGGGAGGGGGCTGTGGGGTGGGGGACAAGGCTATAGGGTGTGGGTCAGGGCTATTAGGGTGTGCTTATGGCTACAGGGTGTGCTTATGGCTATAGGGTGTGGGTCAGGGCTGTGGGGAGGGGGCTGTGGGATGGGGGACAGGGCTATAGGGTGCATGGCTAGGGGGTGGGGGTCAGGGCTATGGGGAGAGGGCTGTGGGGTGGGGGACAAGGCTATGGGGTGGGGGACAGGGCCATAGGGTGTGGGTCAGGGGCTGGCTCAGGCTGAGTAGCCGGGTTAGCGCCTGCAGGGACAGGGAGGACAGGGCTGGGGTCTGCGGGGGGCACGGGGGACTTTGGGGGGGGGGGGGGGGTTGCACCGCAGGGTGAGCTCTGACCCTGCCCCATCCACCACTCCAGCCTTGGCCCCCCAGCCTGGGGACACAGCGGCCGAATCCCTGCCGGAGTTGGCCGGTGCCGGGGTGTGGGGGGGACTCTGTCCCCTGGGGCCGAGGGGTCATCCCGGTTTAGGGGGTTGGGTGGGAAGGGTCCCCGGGCTGGGGCGAGGTGGTGGGGGATGGCATTAGACCTGATCTCCCTATCTTTGGTTTTAAAACTTGAATTCAGTCTAGCTGAGCTGGAGCAAAACGGTGTAAGGAGTCCACCTGGAAGGTTCCTTGATTTTTAAACCTTGTTTTAACCCAAATCTGGTTTCTCTGCGAGATCACGGAAATGCAAACGGTTGGCTGCCCGCGCCAGGCTCACCACCTGATGTCGAAGTGGTTACATGCAATTTGGTGGCAACTGGAGCTGCCAGAGCTCAGCGAGAGCCAGGCGGGTACAAAACACAAACCATGCTGGGTGGGGGGCCCAGAAATTATTTACAGGGCGATTGTGGCCCTGCGGTGGAGGGAACTGGGGGGGGACAAGGGGGGGACACAGGGTGAGCGGGGACGAACCATGAGTGGTGGCCTGGGATGCACACGAGGGAGAATTCTGGGTTTTGCGGGAGGGAATTCGTGAAGTAAAGGGGTGTCGAGCAGCAGGCAGGTCTGGGGGGGGTCAGTTTGTGTTTCTGCATGTCACCTCGCTCTTGCCAGGCTGTGCGTTGGCTTGCTGGCGGTGCAGAGCCCGCAGTGTGTGTGACTGGCGCCAGGACAGCAAAAACATCCCCGTGCAGTTTTTGGGGGTCCCTGTGCAACTCTGCAGCGTCTCCTGTGCCGTGAGGGTACTGGCTATGCCGTGACTTGGTGCATGACTGCCCGCCGGCGGTGCGGGCCTGGGTCTGGCCTCCATCCGTGTGTTTCTGGCTCTTGGTGGCCCAGGCGTCGGTCCCTGTGCCGACGGCGGGCTGTCGGCCCAGTTGCCGGTGCCAGGATGCCAGGTTGCCATTTCCACAGCTGCTGCCTGCGCGGGTGAACGTGCAACCCCCATTTGGGATGGGTGACCGGCCCAATCCCACTAACGATGTCCTTGGGATGAGGCGGCCTTTTCTTCAGCACCGACCGTCCCGTGTCCCCACGAGGAGGAGGAGGAGGAGGAAGAGTTGTCCCAGACTCACAGGGGTGTGCTTTCATCCCCAAATTTTGAGCCCATCGGCTGATTTCAAACCTGCTTTGCAGGGCAGGAAGACAGGCAGGTGAGGGAAGGCCTGCCCACGGGCCCGGGCAGTGAGAACAGAAAATCCTCTCATCTTTTAGACTCCCTCAGCCCCGGCTGCCCGCCGGGGCCTGGCGAGATCTGCTCTGGTGTGGCGATGGGCTCCATTTTGGGCTGGTTTGGTCAGGCCGGGGCTGCTGGTTCCTCCCGGGGTGCAGCGGAAGGGGTGGTACGTGGGGGCTGTGGGGGTCCGTGGGTGCCAACCTGGGGTCCGTGGGGGCTGGGGGGGGGTCGGGCCCGCCCTCACACCCAGCCCCCCCCCCACCCCCCGTTCCCCTCAGCCCTGGAGGACCGCCGACGCCATAGAGTGTTAGAAGCCTAGAGCGGCACTAGAACCTGCGTATGGACACGCCCCTTTCCGGTGACGGGGACGTGGGCGGGGCGGAAGCGCGGGAGAGGCGCGGCGGTTGCGCTCCCCGTCTCGGTCCCGGTCCCGCCGCCATGCGCAAGTTTTTCCAGGAGATCAAGGCCGACCTGAAGTTCAAGACCGCGGGGCCCGGACAGAAGCTCTCGGAGCCGTCCCGGTATGGGGGGGGGGGGGGGGAACCTTCCGGTAACGGTGGGCCCGGCGGGAGGGGGGCTGTGTGTGGGTGGAAGCCGTTCCCGGGCGGCTGCTGACAGCGAGCGGGGCCGACCGGCTGGGGGAGCCGGCCACCTCAGCCCCGCTGTCCCCGGCTGCCGGTATCCACGGGCCCCGCGGCTGCCCTGGGCCCGGTGCCGCCCGGTACGCGGGAGGGGCGAAGACACCGGGCTGGGACCGACCCGGAGCCCGGTGGCCGACGCTCACCGCGGTGCCCAAGCCGCCCGTCCCACGGGGCTCCCGCAGGGAGCCGACACTCACCGGGCAGCGATGTTACCGCACCGGGGCGGCCGGTTCCCCGGAGTGGCGTTGGCGGGGGGGGCACCGGGGCGGCAATTACTGTAAACACATAAAGACCGGCACGGTTGTGGAGCTGTTGTTGTCTCGGTGGGACGGCAGAGCCCATCTCCTCCTGAGCTCTGCTGCTCCGTTCTGCCCAGGGTCCCCAAAGAGAAGCCGAAAACCGAAGCGACACCGAAGCCTCGTCAGGCGCCGACCGATGAAGCGCAGATGGCGGCGGCCGCAGCGCTGGCCCGGATGGAGCTGAAGCCCAAGGCCAAGCTGCCTTCCTCCCAGGAGGCCATCAAGAACCAGGGTAGGAGCTTGCTGGAGGAGACGGAGCTGCTGTGCCGGCGTAGGGATGGGGCAGCCGGATGGTCAGGCTGGCTGGGATGGGTGTAGCTCTGAGCTGAGCCCAGAACGGGAGATCCTGGGTGAGCAACTGCTCGGGTGCATCTCTGGAGGACGTTGTGGGATGCAGATGGTTTCTGCGACTGTTTGAATGTCATAGAAACAGGGGTCATTCTCACTCCGTGGGCTCTCAGGCCAGGATCAGAGCACCCGGGTAGACGTTCGCTTCCCCAGGGCAGTGCTGCACAGTCCGAAGCCCTCTGAAACCTGCTGAACCTCTGCCCCGTCTGCTGCTGTAACCTGGGTTTGTCTCTTGTAGTGAGAAAAGAGCTGATGGCCGAGGCAGCTGCAAGCGAGAAGGGGCTCTCTGAAGAGGAAAAGGTACGAGAGATGCTGCTGTTCCCTGATCGGCACCCTTCCGTGCTGCTGTCCCTGTCCTGTGCAGATTTGCCAGGTTATTTAAAACCAAACAGAAAAACCCCACAAAACCTTCCTGCGTTCAGTTCGGTGCCTGGTTTTGTCTCCTTTAGGACCTTACCTCCCCAGACAAGGAAGGGGCAGCTGCCCCCTCTGTTTCAGGGGTCTATTTCATATGTCCGTTGACTGGTGCAGTTGTAAAGAAAGACAAGAAGGAGAAGCACCTCAGAGAAGCCATCCAGTCGGTAAGCGCCATGTCTGCTGGTTGCGTGGCTTCCCGTCCTCCTGTTTTAACTCATTCTCTGGCATGGGTCCCCTCCAGCACTGACCTCTCCAACGCTCCGCCTTCTCGTTGTAAAATCTCCACTGTCTCCTGAAGGGCAACTCTGTTCTAATGCCTGTCCAAGCACCCTCCCTTCAGCTTGCTGGAAATGCTGGGACTGGGAACTTTGGCCCTGTACTGGTTTTGGCTGGGACAGACTTAATTTTCTTCCAGCTTGGATGGTGCTGCATTTTGGATTTGTGATGAAAACAGACTTGATTACACACTGGAAACAGCTAAACTGGGAAGCAGTGAATAATTCCTTTGCTTTGCTTGCATGGACAGCTTTTGCTTTACCTATTAAATTGTCTTTAGCCCAACCCACGGGTTGGGGTTTTTTTTTCCCTAATATTACCCTTCCAGTTCTCTCCCCCATCCCACTGTGGGGGGAACAAGCATGATGCTGAGCTGCTGGTCAGGGTTAAACCAAAACAGACCCACACCTCCCTTTGCGCAGAGTAGCATCAGTTCCCCCCTGACCAGTTTCTCTCCTCCCCAGTATTTCTCTGTAGACCCGGTGGCTGCCTCAATCATGGAGATTCACACCTTCAATAAGGACCGGGAGAAAGTACGTGTGGGCGTGGAGACCATAGCCAAGTAAGTGGGCTGCATTAGTAGGACCGAGTGTGCCAGTAGCTTGTCCCTTCCCTGCCAGGCCAACAGACAGGCAGATTTTCTTGTTGTGCTCCAGGCAAAGTCTGAAGAAAACCAAAGCCGAACACTTGAACCATCTCAAGTGTTGGTTGAAATAATGTCAGTGTCTCAGAGATGTTTTAAGAGTTGGTCCACTAGTCCAAGAAGTTTGGGAGCTGCTGGTTGAGATCAGCTAACCCCATCTTCTGTCTGGCTTGGGCATGAAACACTGACATATTTTACTTAGTTTTTCAGCTAACTTATCTACAAGAAATACTGTGAGGTCTTCCTTCTTACATGTTGGGGTAGCATGTCTTTAAGCGCCCGCTTTGATCCATGCAGTGCATTCCTCTTTCTGCAGGTACTTGGATAATATCTATCTCCATCCAGAGGAGGAAAAGTACCGGAGAATCAAACTGCAGAACAAAGTGTTTCAGGTGAGGTCAAGACTCCTGCAGGTGCTCTGCCTAGGAACATCCTTGCCTGGAGCAGACTACATCTAAATTCTTTCCTTTTCTTCCAGGAAAGGATAAGCTGCCTGGAAGGGATACACAGATTTTTCCAGGCTATCGGGTTTGAGACAAAAACACTGCCTGTTCCAGGACAAGGCAAGAAATCTAAGTGTATTAAACTGGAGTCAGCAGTTTGAGTAGCAGTGGGACAGCCCAGGGAGGCTAGTGAGGCTGCTCTGGTTGCTGAGAGAGCTCCAGGGCTATAACAGAAAGAGCCACTCACCCTGCAGCTTCCCTGTTAAGACATTACATTTTCTGGAGATCCTTGCCCTTGTATTTCATGCATTAGTCATGTAAAGAACAAGGGACTCAGTTCCTGTCCTTTGGTTGTAGAGACCACAGAGGAGTACTATGTACTGAAGGAAGAAATGCTGACCAAGTTGGAAGACCTCAAGGACTACAAAGAGCAGCTTTTAAGCTCTGAGCCTGTGAGAGCCCAGCTGGATCGCCAGCTCTGTGTATTTAAACCGTCACCTGAAGCTGCTCGGTTTGAGCTGCCAAATGACTTTTACAACCTCACTGCAGAAGAGATCAAACGAGAGCAACGGCTCCGGTGAGTAGGCTTAGAAGGAGGGCCCTGACTGCCCAGGGGGCACGCCATGCCAGCTAGGAGTCTTGTACTTCTCCTTCATGCTAAAAATTGCTTTCCTCTCTAAAGGACAGAAGCAGTGGAGAAGGCTTCGATGCTGAGGACAAGAGCCATGCGAGAGAAAGAAGAACAAAGGGAAATGCGGAAGTACAACTACACCCTGATGCGAGTCCGCTTTCCTGATGGATACATCCTCCAAGGTAAAAAGACTTGTTACCCTTTCTTTGTACACCTCCAAAAGCTTCTGAGAATACTTGCAGCACAAGAGCTTGAATAATAAGCAGGCTTGAGGTGTGCTGAACACAGCTGGTAGAATAAAGCAATAAAAAGCCCGAGTGGGATAGTGTTTCTCTAAGAACTCTTCCCATCTCTGAGCCCTCCACCTGCCTCACCTGCACGGGGTTGGGACTGGAAGCCAGGGTGGAGTGGAAAGAGAAGAATCTCAAGGTGCTGTTAATTAAAGCGTGCTCTTCCCAGGCTACTGCAAGCAAGCTGGACTCATTAGATCAGTTTGTTATAGTAACCAGCATGAGGTTGCCTGTGTGGCGTCAGGCTATGCAACAGTATAAATCCTCTTCAAATTTCACGGTAGAACTCTGGAAATCATTTCAGGCTTTCCCAACTCTTTTGTTACAGGCTGGCAGGGGCTTGCAACAATTGAAGTAATATTTTTCTTTGGGGATTCTGCTTTTATACTGCTCAGCTGAATCAGGCTGTTTCTGTGTCACTGAAGTAGTTCATAAAGTTAGCATCAGTACGTGAGCCCCACGAAACCTACCACAAAAAGATTAGATTTGGTAAATGCCAGACTCTCTCTCAATATCTCACCTTATTTTCTCATGGCAGGGACTTTTTATGCACGAGAATCAGTATCTGCGCTCTACAACTTTGTGAGAGAAGCCCTCAGAGATGACTGGCTGCCCTTTGAGCTGCTGGGACCTGGAGGTCTCAAACTGACTGATGAGAACTTGGCCTTCAATGAATGTGGGCTGGTGAGTATAAAAAAGATAGCTGGTACCTTCCACAGGGGTCTTCAGGTTGTCAGAGTCATCTGCTGCTCGTAACTTAGAGAAGTTTGTGTCTTCTGCTCTCAGGGCTGCAAGTTGTGCTCTAGCCCCTTCATATTAAGCTCAAGCAAAGTAACTGCTTGAAGGCTTCTAGCTCACAGCTAGGAGGTCTGCCTGGAACAGACCTATGTCCTGTAGCAAATGCAGGTTGCAATGCTTGTTGGCAGCTCTATCACAGGGTTAGAATCCACACTGGGAAAAGAGGGGAGGCAGCAACTGAGGCAAGTGCAGCTCTAGCACAAGGCTTCCAACAGAAAGCCCAAAGCAGCGTCCCCTAAGGAGCTTTTTGCAGAAATCCACACTTGTCCTTTTTAGTTGAAGTGCTGTTTCTAAGTTTTTCTAAGTTTTTTCTAAGTGAACATACACAGCATGTTATGAGGTCAAAGTATAACATGGCTATATAGTTTAATAACTCTGCCTTTTCTGTTCCAGGTGCCCTCAGCCCTCCTGACTCTCGCCTGGGATGCAGCAGTCATGGCAGACATTCAGGCATCAGGAGAGGAGCAGCCAGCAAGCCCCCTGAAACCAGAACTTCTCTCCAGAGTCCAGACGCTGTCATGAAATAAAGGGGAGTGGATTCAGTGCTGGTGATTTTAGACTGTTCCCTCATTTTCCCATACAGACTGTTGGAGCTTCCAGCTATGTGACCTCAAACTATTTTATTTTAGCTCTGCAGCGTGGGAGTCTAGATTCTGCCATGTCACACCAACCCTGCGGTCACCTCCACAACTCCAGTAGCCATACACTAAGGCAGTCTTGCCCTGTAAGACACTTACCAGACTGCTCTGAATGGCTTTAAAAAACAAGTTCTAGCAGTGACTGCTTGAGGTGTTTCCAAGACCATGATGAAGTACCACTCTCCTTCCTTGGAGGAGAGATTAGGTGCTAGTACTAGGCTGGATTACCAATTGATTGAGCCTGGATATCAGGCTGGGCTTAGAACTCAGCTTTTCCTTTTGCTTCTGTGTGCACTGTAACTCCTATTGGAGAGAATATATTTAGATAAAATTATGCTTAATCTGATTAAATGGAATATTTAAAGACTGAGTTCTGTTCAAAGTTATTTGAATTGCATTGCTCTTAGAGGTTTGAAATGCAGACGAGCTCCAGTCAGTGCTGGGGCTCACACTGGTGTTACTGGTGCAGCTGTGGCATTACCCACCTTTTCACTTCATGCCACCCACAGACAGAACAGGGGACAACAGAACAGGAGGCTGATGACAGGCAGCAGCTATTTATACTGCCCACCAGTGAGAGATGAAGCCTCAAACTACAGCCAGTACTTTAGGGAACTGATCCATCAACTTACAAGCCATATAAAGTCAAAAGCCCCAGCAAGTTTGTTAAATACATAAACAAGTTTGATGCTAGTTCAGTCTTTTATACTTCAATCTTAAAGTTTTTTCTGTGGGGTAGAGAGCAGCTTTTATGTATACAGTTTCTATTGCAGCAACATGTACAAGAGACCAATAATCTACCCCTGATATGTAATTAATACTGGCCTATCCCAAAACAGGAGAAACAAGGTGGATTTTTTTTTCTTTTCCAAAGGTAAAGCCTGCTGCTGTTCTCTGTAGCAAGTAAGACCACAAACAGGATGATACAGATAGCATAAATTCAAATATAATTGTACATCATTTATACCCAAGGCCATGCTATACATTATGAACAGAGTAATTCCCCCAGTGGCATCACAATAAGCTTATTTCAAAATCTCTGCACTAGATTTAGAGATAACTTACTTAGATAACTTCCATTACAAAGAAGTATCAAAATTTCAATAATGCTTTATTAAGGACAGATTAATATGCAGTATTTTTAAGCTAAAAACTAGAACTAAAAATTTAAGCTGCCATCTGGTCTGAAGCAGAACAAAGTGCTGTCTTCTCTTTACAAGAAATACAGAATACTTGCAAGTATCTTGTTCAAAGATACACAAGGTTTAAAATTTTCTAACTCATTCTACATACATACAGAGAAGTTAGTAGGCATTTAAGTCTCAAACTGTATTAGATGGGCTGACCATGCTGGTGTCCTGATGAGCAGCTCTTGTGCCACAAGATTCTGAAGCTGTTTCAGCAACTGCCAACATAGAATCTGCAAAGTAGAAAGTGTGTTGGTTTGGGTTGGGGTTTTTTTTTTTGCTTGTTTTTTTAAACATCCTCATTAATCTAGAAGAATTTGACTACTACATGCTTTATCTACCTTAG
Organism: Astur gentilis; assembly: GCF_929443795.1. Classification (NCBI taxonomy): domain Eukaryota; kingdom Metazoa; phylum Chordata; class Aves; order Accipitriformes; family Accipitridae; genus Astur; species Astur gentilis. The sequence continues at coordinate 41,086,126 of NC_064887.1, read as the reverse complement.
CTTGTCTACCCATACCTGTTGCAAGTCTCCTTTTCAATTCTATTTAAAAACTGGTTTTAGTATTGGGTTAACATCAATCCAGAATAAAAATCATTTCACCATAAAAAGGATCTTCATAACCTTTTCAGTGCTTTAGACTCAGGCAGAGTTAAACAAATACAGCTGCATGTGTGTCAACAAAGCCCAAGGAAGGCAAGCTACTGAATAGCATCCCCACCCTCAGAACAAGAGGTTACAAACCTGAAGCAAGGCTTTCATCCCACTGCAGTCTTGTAATAAGCAAAAGCCGTTTAAGATTAAATGCAAAGCTTCTTGTCAAACAGTTAAATTGTCTGTTACGGAAGGCGAGAGGAGGAATGTAGCACCAGCTGAGATAGAAAGGAGAACCCAGATATGTCTAGAATGGGTCAAACACTCTATAGAATTTAAGGCTTTGGGAATATGCACGAGCCCTTCTCTATCAATTAGAGGAGCTGCCCAACACAAAAAAACCACTTTCCTTAATTCAGGTTGTGCCAGTAGCATTATGAAAGAGCTCTATTGTGAGAGCAGTAAGAAAGGGCTTGGAGGTTTTGAAAGCGGTTTAGAGGAGCTGAATGCACATCATGTGGTTGGTGTTAAGTCATTGATCTGTATGATCAAGTATGTATAGTTAAAACCTCACTGAGATGAAAGGAGCCGCTCCACATCCTCATCCCACTGTTTCTGAATCCGTAGCCTGAAAGGATATGCTATAGCAGTGGAGATTTGAAAGCCATTTTCCAAGGGATAACTGGGACACAAATATAAGCAACTGCTTAGATTCTAGAGAAGAGCTGCACAGTGTTGATCAGAGCCCTCACCTGTCAAACATCTAAGAGCTTGGTTATTATCTGCTGTTATTTCCTTCAGAACAGACAATTCAGCATGCACCGAAGACTTCGAGAAGGCAGCAGAGGGGAAGTTATGCTCCAGACCTTGTCAGTCCTGGAAGGGCTCTGAACATAAGTATGCACGCCCCAGAGACCAGCCCTGCTTGGCAACATTTACCAATAGTTAGTAGATCTGCTGATACCGACCCCAGTGTTCACTTTTCTTATCAGAAAAAAATAAAAAGGAGGGGGAAAGGTAATACTGGCAGCCAAATGCTAGTCACAAGCACTTTGCACTATTTAGTCAACTGGTGGAAGGAGGGAAGAAAGGGCAAGAGCAGGTTAGGAAGACCATAAAAAACAAAGAAGCATCTAGAATAAAACATAAAAAAGCAGAGAAGTACCTAGAATAAAACATCTCAAGAGAAGAGCACAAGGCTTGATGAAAAAGTGGCAGAAAAACTGCAACAGGTTTAGCCACACAGTTCCCACTGTCGTACTCTCCCTTGTAGGAGCGAGCACCTGCCAAGAGACTGCTATTGATTTATTTTCCTACCTTTGCCTGGCTGTACATCCACAATCATGCAGTCATCATCTTCCTCATCTTCCTCGGTGTCTGCCTGAAATCCATCCATCTCCACAGCTTCAGCCTTAAGGGGGGAAAAAAAAAAAAAAAGTATCAGCAAGCTGACAGTGCTGATGTGCAAGACCAAGCACAGTCAGTGCTGTGAAGGACAACACTAGGGACTTTTCCCAGTTAGGACTCACAGCATGGTCTGATCAGTCAGGCATTTGGGGGGACAGGGGGGACGGGGGATAAAAATCAGCAACCCCTGGCTTCAACAGACACTGACTTTTGATAAAAGGCCTCATCTGCAATGGCACATACAGCAGGAAGCATGCCAAGCTTCTGCTCCAAGATGTTTCACTATTACACAATGCGATGAACAGCCTACACATCGAAAAGTCGGTTCAAACCTTAATTGAAAACTGACTCAGTTTTGTTGGTTTTTTGGAAGGGAAATTCTTCCTCCTCTGCTGATTATTTTGGATGCTTTCTTCCTTCTGAAGATGGAAAATGACTTTTGCTTGTTGAGTTGGTAGCATGTTCTCCCCCCAAAATCCTCCTCATCTTTGCCAATTAGCTTTTATTCAGGGAGGGGCAACAGTTCTTCCCTTCGTGACCTTATTTGCTGTCATGGGAGCAGCACAAACTACTCACTTTGAATTGTAAAAATGAATACAAGAAGTGATGCAAACTGAAGTTGCTCAGTATTGAACAGCTGCAAATGTTTTTGGGTTTTTTCCCTCCCCGACTGGAACGGTGGAATGAAAATCTCAGACCTAGAACCTGGTCCCTACCCCTACAAGCTGTTCCAAGAGAAGACTAATGAAAGATGTAAATTTAAAATAAGTCACAGTTTTCAGATTACGTACTCCCCTCCTACACGTGTGCAGGTACTGCCCACTTCAATACTGCAGCTTACATAAGAGCACCTTCTTTTACACGAGTCCTGGCGCAAGCTTCATGGCAGAGTAACACGTGCTGGGGGTAGAGAACCTGGCAGCCTTGACCTACCAGCCTCGTTCCTAGGCTCTCCCCAAGCTCCAGCCTCGCTTGACAGGAAGGACAGGATCTCAATACCTGAGCAGTGCTGATTTAGATGTCAGGCATGAAGGGCTTTCAGGACTCTGACACCTTTGCTCTGAGCTGTGCTGCACCGCACCTCACAAGGGCAGCTTTAAGATGCTTTCGAGAGCTTCGAAGAATTCAGGCTGGTGATGTAATTCTACTAAAAGCCTTTGTTTTGCTATTTGTGCTCAAGTAGTTGGTTATAAGCAGAATTCCCAGTGGGCACCAAGCAGAGATTTTTATCTCTGCCTTTATTTAGTGTGTAAGAAAAAACCCAAGCAGATGGAGTTTGGGGGCTGAACAGCTTCTCACAAGTCTCTGATCCCTATCAATACTTGAGTGCAGAGCTTCTTCAGTAGAAAAGCCAAAGAAGCCAAGAATAAAGTGGGAATGAAAAGCACAAAAAGCCTTGCCTGTGGCTTCTTTCCTCACCCCTTTGTCCACAGGGGATGAGGAATAAATCCACGGACAGTGCAAACCCTGTCCTGCCTGTATGTTTGGAGGCAAACAGTTGATAACACCAAGGTTCAGGATCTAAAGCCTGACTGTCTTAAATGCATGACAGAGCATCACATAGCTAAAGCACCCATCGCACACTTTTCAGTCATCCTTTTGGATGATTAAGCTCTTAATACTACCTGTGGTTACCCTCAACAGCAGAAGCAAACAACAAGACGACCACAACAAAGCTTAGAACTGGAGTAGCAACTACTCCAAATCCATCTAATTTTGTTCCTATGAATTATTATATTTTTAAACTAGCTCTTGAAATTCAGCTTTATGTATGACAGTATAAGCCAGAGACTTTACAGACTATTATGGGTTGAGTTGCAGCACTTACGAACCACATTTAATCAGTACACATGCAACTGATGTAAGTCACCAGCTCAGGCTATACATCTGGCAGCCATACACACACATAAAAACCTGCATACAAATTATATACAGCTGTAAAACCAAGGCCAAACAGACACTCAGAAACTATTCACAGCTTGGATGCAATCACTGCCAAATAGCAGAAAATGGAAGAACAGCAGGAGCGCAACATTTCAAATGGAACAGACAGTCCAAGCTGGAGACACACAAAAGAAACCCATCTCTTTAGAGTCACATAATTTCACTCCTTTCCCTACAAAAAGGGTCTTTTTGTGTGAAGGACAGTGTCTGTAGCTTAATATTTTGACTCTGCTCATCTAGGCCAATCTGGGAACCATGCCAGGACGCTCGCCTACGGAAGACGCACAGCTACATTCCCATCGTTCTTTATTAGGGAAGAGCACCGCAACAGGAACTCACCTGTTCAGCATCCCGAGGCCTTTTCATGAATTTAGTGATGGACATGCTTCCGGTGGACTTCCTCTTTACCGACACGGGGGTGGTCTGCAGGACCGCCACGCCTGGCACGCTGCCACCCTCCTCCTTCCCTGAAGAAGGGACTTGGGTGACGTAGTTCCATTGACAAGGGACGGGGAGATGCTCTTGATCAAAACTCTTCAGCACCTCCGAGTGGACATACCAGCACATCCTATATTCAGGTCTCTTCTCGTACACAGAGTTCTCGGAAATGATTCGCTTTAGCCTGGCTTTGGAAGGGACACCGCTGTCCTCACCAACAGGCGTCTGCGGCCGGGAGGTGTGAGGGCTCGTGGGGCTTGTGTCGCTACAGTCGGCAGCTGCAGTCACATCACTGAACAGTCCTTGCCGGCAGCACTCCTGGAATTCCTGGATGATCACTTTGCTCCCATTCACGTTGCCATGCAGCAGCGGCAGAAGCTGGCCAAGGACTGCAGAGAAGAAAGGATGCACAAAGATTGTGGGGAAGAACTGTTTAAAGGTTGAGAAAAGCCAAGCTGACGTAACTGATCAGTACATACGGTCCAGAAAGAGGACAAATAGGCTGAGATTAATTTTAGATATGGGATAGTAACAGGAGCTAAATTTGATGTAGAAAAGTTACCCCCAATAATAATGATCCCCCTGAAGTGAAAGCTTCAACCCCTGTTCTAGCCTTCATGTGCATTATTCTCATCCTTGTGTTAACCAGGTACAGGATATACTCAGTACTGAAGCCTGTCACACAAACGAAACAATAAATGGGTCAATGGGCTTGAACACTTTCAGTAAGCAGGCCTAAATTTGAGTTTACTGAAGTCTTGTTGGCTTCATTTCCTAGATAACTAGAGCAAGACGTTTTGGAGAGTGTAACTAAGGCCATACTTGGTGCAATGCCAGAAAACTCCTTTCCAAGAACTCTCACAGGGATGCCTTGGATTTCAGACTTGTCATAAACAAGTCATTCTGAATGTGACACTCAATACAAAAATCTATTCGCTCCAGAGTGGAGTACAACAGTCCATAAGTACAATTATTTAGCCCTTCAGGTCTTACTTTGCTGATCTTTTGCTCTTTTTTTGCTACATTTCTGTATCTGCTGTTCTTCCTCTGCAACAGGTGAATCCAGGATACACGCTGTGAACTGCTGGAGAACCTTTAGGTCCGCATTCGTGCTGCTGTCATTTTCTGCGCTTTCCCAGACACAGCCCATTTTCACAGGCTGTAGAACATGGAACCTCTTCCCCTTGGCTATCAGTTCATCCCATTCCTTTGCTTTCAGCTTCTGACGAACCTTCTCATTCTCTGGATCGCACTCCTAAAGCCACAGGCGAGAAAAAACTCGATACATCCATTCCAGGAAAAACAAAAGGTTTTTAAATGCAGCTTTTTAGCATGTTCCCTGAGCTACAGAAGTCTGCTTCTGAACCATGCAGATCTGAGATGGTTATATCACTGCCAAGACTACACGCTTTCTTCCTCTGCCAATATTTATTACATGATTCACTGGAAACAGAGATGGAAATCCAGTGACACCTAGTTCACTTACTTCTGTCACTCCTTCATCTTCAGATAGGTACCCATGGGGTACAAAAAAGCCATCGTCATCATCTTCATCCTCTCCCTCCTCCTCATCATCCTAAAAATAAACTCTGCTTGTTAGAAATTACACTGATAAATGCAATTGGTTCAGAAAGCTATTTTTCAGCATGTGGAACCCTTACCCCTTCACTATGGGAGAGACTTTCTCCTGGTTCCTCCTCTTCCCATTCTTCATCACTATCTACTTCATAGTCCAGTAGTTTCTGGAAGAAATGCCAACATGCCATTTCTGTAAATAATTTGAAAGCATGATACCAGACCCCATTCAGGGTTTCAAAACTCAGTAGCAACAGGGAACATGCAAGTGGATCAGAAAACCCAGAGAACCAGTGAACTTGGCCAACCACACATCCACTTCAAGAGCACGAAGAAAAAGAATCCAACTACACTGCCTGTGAGGTGCTTACACTGTCCTTTGACCAAGGATTCCTGGGACGGATCATAGTGGTTTTCTTGTTCCATGTGCCCCAGTATGCAGGACGGTGATTCTCACAAAACTGCAGAAGTTTCATTCTACCAAATTTCCCCCTTTCAGGAACAGCATCTGTTTTGCAGTTATCCACTACCACGACATCACTGTTAAAACAAGAGACCATCTTCAGTACTTACAGAACACTTCCCTGCTGCTTAGGAAAACTTACTATAGAAAGCTTCAGTTCAGCCACAATACCAACCCAGAGCTTGAGTTCATTAGAATAGGCCCTCCTGATGTGCTTGCAAGAACATGGGTTTCAGACAAGCCACCCCCCTCCTTAACTACAACCCTACAGCAGTTCTGTTTTAGTTATTGGTATGTTTACTTTTTAAAACTATCAAAAGACAAACACCACTAAGGCCACTAGCGTCCAGTGCTGAAAGGCAGCTGCCTGAAGCACAAGATTTCCCATAGTGAAGGATTTGAGAAGCGTTGTATGGAACGAAGGAAATCTAGATTATAACGTACTGCTCCCCGTGGAAACAATTCTCATACAAAAGGAGTATTCAAAGAAAAGCTCCATCATTCCATCATCTCCAGTATTAGAATAAGATGATCTCAAAACCATTCTGCAGTTCATTACATAAAAAAAAAGTGAAGAAAACCCCCAAAACACAGACTAACCTGTTTACTATGTCAGTGCTGTTACTGACAAAAGTAGGTCCAGTTTTACGTGGTTTACGACACTTTAGATCCCTCAAGAAAGAAACTTCACTATTCTGTGCACGGAGGAGCTTATCCAGCTGGTCTAAGAAGTCTGGATCCAGGGCAATACGACAGAGGGGAGCTAAGACCATGTTCTCCTTAATTTCAAAAGGAGCAAACTTTCCACAAGAGCCAGCAAGAATCTGAAATATTAAGTGAGGATCGTGAGAAACTGCAGCACCAACACAGTCAAGATATACAACAAAACTCAATACCAGGTGCTGAAGTTCAAGTGAAGATTTAAGTTAAGCCCTTCCTATTTGAGACTCAAACAGATCTTCTCAAGGGAATTTAGGTCTTTACAGCCAATGCAGCAGAAGACAGAGCTGAGGTTTTTACTAAAGCAACTACAAAACTCTTTTGTAGTCTCTGCTCTGGTCACAGACATTTTTTTAAATCCTTTACGCTTTTGAAATTAGAAGTAAGAAATACTAATGCTTTGTCCACCTAAGAAGCTCTAAGGGACAGATCAGAAGGATATTGGTGTATTTGTTACAAGACAACTAATGAAAGACCAACAAAACACAGGAACAGCAATACCTCACCTTCGGGGCTTGTGGAGTCTTTGGTTTCTGGAAGAACCTCGTAATTTCTGCTTTCTGTGCATTAATACGCTGAAATCAGAAGCAAAATGCAAATTATAAACACAAAGGTAGGACAAGGCCTTATAATTCAGGGTGAGCTCATGCATGACCCAACTTCAAATCTAGTGAGGTATAAAGCAAAGTTCAGTCATTTACCAGCTCCTGTAACTCAACAGAAAACTAATTGTCTTCTCTAACACAGCTATGTAGATTCCAATGTCATTGCTAAGACAAAGGATAGAGTTCACTCATGGGCACTGAAAAAACAAATGCAGAAAAGACTTTAACAGGTAAAAGCAAAGACACCAACATGCACGGAAGTAACAGACAAGAAACCTGCACAATGTAACTGGTGGAGCAGCACCACCAGATCAGATCGGACAGGCTGCATCCCAAATGGACGTGCTCACTCCCAAGTGGCACCAAAGCAGGGTGCGCTGCCTGGAGAACCACAGTAGCTGCAGGAGTCCCATTGCGAACGGCTCAGCAGCTGTCAGCAGGGTGCCAGGGAGCCCATTAACATCATTTCACCATAGCAGAAGAATTTAGAGACAAGCTAGAGAAAGCATTTACCTTTTCCTCCTCTCTTAACCGTTTCTCCTCTTCTTTCTTTCTCTTCTCCTCGAGTCTTGCCCTTTAATATAAAGTTCTTTTTAATTGTCACAAACCATGAAGTGTTTATTTGCACTGCGGAAGAGGTGAGAAGCTCCAGACCTTGACTGAGACCCCATCATGCTAGGCAAGAAGATAATCTATCAATTTCACCAAGGACCATACTTGGTTAAGCATACAGAAGACTCTCTTCCTTCCTTCTAGAGCAAACATTGACCTGTTTAGCCACAAAGTAGCTAGGCTGCTTCAAGTTGCCCTCAACACCAGGAAAGGGTATTTATGGTATTATCAAGTTACAAGCAACTTCCTCAACAGACAGGGCACCAGTGCCAGCAAATTGCAAGAGTACAAGCAAGACTGGTCATGAAGGGAAAACTCAGTAGAGCATGACAGCTCTTTTCAGCCATTTCAAATCAGAAGCCCAGGTCAGCCTGCAAGCAAAAAGTGCTGCTGAGACTAGGGTCGTGTATATCCAGTCTGTCAAGTGCTTAAAACATACCCCGTGACAAAGAGGCACATGCTGTTTGACCAATATAGCCTCTAGAAGGGACAGTTAAGGTGGGCATGAAAAGGTGCTCACACCATTACACGTTATTCCCCAGGACCTGTGGAAACCAAGCCACTTACTCTAAAGCTTCCTGCCTCTCCTTGCGCTTCTCCTCCTTCACTCTCAGCTTCTCAGCTTTTTCCTTTTCTTCTTTCTCTTTCTTTTCTCTCCTTTCTTTCTCTTTCAACTCTTTCTCTTCTTCTTTCTTCTTCTTCGCCTCTTCCTTTGCTCGCTCTTTTGCAGCTTTTGCTTCTTCTTTCAGCCTTCCCTTTTCCTCCCTTTCTGCTTGCAACTTCTGCAGCTTGTCGGCACGCTCCTGATCCTGATTCAGAAACAAGCCATCAAGCAAGCTGTCTTTTTGTACACAGTAATAGCTGCTGGCATAAAAACTTGAGTAAAATAAGGACTTCATTTCTTCAGCCGAGATACTAGAGAAGATTCTCGCATCAACCCAGTGCTTGACCTGCAGCATCATTTCTAGCTATCACAGGACACAAGGTTATTAACCACAGCTACCTTGTAGTGGCTCTCTGAAGGCATTAATTGTTCTTTTCTCCTAACAAATGGAGGCGTTTCTATTTTCTAAGCATCAAGGGAAGCTTTGTATTCTACTTGCTTTACATTTGAGTCATCTTCATTACCGTTGTAGCATCATGGAAAATTATACAGGAATTAAAAAAATGTAATAATTTTAATTTAATAGAAGATTTCAGTTTGTTTCCAAAATACTTTCTTTGGAAATACATACCTCATGAGCTAAGCTTTCACATCAATGCAGGGCTACCATGGAATAATTTTGAAAAGTGAATTTGAGCTGATTTTGCATTATAAACCGCTAAGTGAAAAACATCATCAGAAAATCCTATCTCAGGCAGTAATGCAAGTCTCCAAACTCTGGATTGTGCAGCTGCTTTGTAAGACCTGGAGCTCGCAAAGAAATTGTCACTTGTGTTAGTCCGTGTTAGATAATCAGACAATACCAGGAGCTCTAAGCTTCTTTAAGGGGCACTGTGGGAACAATGGGGGGAAGATTACATTGGAAGTGTTGCTGTTCACAGTATTTCATCCCAAAGCAACTGAAATTCTCATTATGGGTCTACTAACATAAAGGAGAATGCAGCACGCTTACTAAAAAATATTGCAAAATTAAAGAAAGATAGCTTCCGTACATTGTAGGCATTGGTGACTTCACCAGGAAACTAGGGTACGTCTGCGCTCAGACATACAAATATCCTCACTGTGTATTTTCAGTTTCGTTTTATTTATTTCACATCTCTTCTTGGCAACGTCAAGACTTACTGAACAGTGTCACAATGTACAAATAACTGCAGAAGGCAACCAGCATACAAAATGGTGCCAATGGTAAAAAACCCAATACTGTCAGAACTGAGTCATGGTAATCAGTGAAAATTTACTGGGTAGTTTGGAAAATGGTGTGAAGTTAACAGCAAGATTGGCGGGTCTATTTAATTTTTAGTGTAATAAAGCTTCCATTCTCATCTCTCCCTCACATTACTACTATTTTTAACATACGTATAGAATGGAAGAACACAACAGATTGGACTTCTATATGGGGCGCTGTAAAAAGCGAGCATCTCGGGAGCAGGCTCAATCACACAGAGCTTATATAAAACACACAACAGTACCCTACCAACTTTATAAACTAGTTACTAAGAAACACAATAAGAATTCATAAGCACAGGCCTTCCGAACTGCAGTTAAAATAACATTCAGTTTTCCAGCAGGCAAATCCCACTCATACAGCACTGACTGTTCAAGAACTCCATGTGATCCATCAGCCTCCTTTATATTTAGCATTTTATGACTGAAAGCAGAACGGACAGCAAAATTATCGCACCGCCTTTTTGTTACGGAACAGAGTTTGCTGACTAGCTGCATTCAAGCAAACAGAGACCGGAGCTTGAGCGTTTCCAGCAGTGACATCCCACAGTTTCTTCAGCAAGCCATAAACACAGCGGCCCATTTGCCTCACTTATTAATGAAAAGCAGACCCTATGTTTTGTGGCTTAAAAGGGGGAAGGGTGAGAATGATGAAGCAGAAACCGACCCTAAATAAAGGGCTCTTGAAAATTTCACTTTTATCTGTCCACTTAGCAGGCTGCACCTACCCTCTCAGGAAGGGTTTAGAAAAAATTCTCAAAAGCATTTTGACAAGCAGTCAGCAACATTTACAGTTTCTTAATCTCTTACCAAAGTGCACAGAAATGCAGTGCAGGCCACCCACACTTCATTACGTATGCATTAAGCAGCTTTGGAACGAGCCAAGTACTTTAACTGCATGCATTAAGATTCTTCCATATTCATCAGTGAGGAAAACCAGGAAAAGAGATGTTCTAAGTGGACTAAGATAAAACGCAAAGGGCTTTGCTTACTATTCAATGCAAAAGCACAGCAGGCTAACTTTCTATGTCAGTGAAAATGCCTTACTCTTTGCAATCGGAGCTTCTCCTTCTCTGCTGAACTTTTGTGGAATTTCTGATGTACCTGGAATTACAAAATGCAAGTTTTAGAAATCGGCATCATCCCCTTTCCACGAGGCACTAAAAGTCTTACAGAAAGAACAGCAAGCTTCATTTGAATGATATTAACGTTGTTCTTGCAGATTAGTATATTCAACAACTTAAGTATTCCTTCAGTATAGGATATCAGAACACAGTTCAAGCATATCTAATCTCACCGATTTACAGTTAAGCCTGAATACATCTAAATGCTTCAGTTTACATTAAGTCCTCTCGTTACTAAGTTTTGCATAAACAAATCCCTCTAGTCTACTCAGTTCTAAAGTATCATTTTCAGGGGAATATCATGTGCAGAAAAAACAAACAGAAGCTAGAGCTGCTCCAAATCATGAGAGCACAACACATTTAATTATAGCAAAGTCACTTTCTTTTGAGTTAAACTTGGTTTGGGTTTTGGTGGGTTTTTTTGCGTCCTACCACTTACTCTTGCTATGATATTTAGATATAACTTCCTGAATACAAGTACTATTATCCATATTTTAATGCCATTTCTTATTGTAATCATAGCCCTCGTGCTCTTCCACTAGTACCAGCACATCAATGCTAAGTTCCCAACAGGTCCACTTCTCATTTCTCTTAGAGCTGTTATTTATAGGGGAAAAAGGGTATTTTATGTTTTAAGAGCACTGTTCCTAGACTGGTCAAAGGCTTAATTTGTCACTATTTCAGCATACTGTGGCTTGGTTTCTTGGATCCCCCTCTTCCTTTCTCCTGCCATTTGCAGTACAAGGTACCACATTTAAACTCTGTGATTAAGAGACTAACACAGACCAACTGCTTTATTTTCTGTACTCAGAGACATTTAAGTTTACACAGTGCAAAGTTGCATCAGGAGATTCTGTATTTACCCGACACAAAATAAAGAGTTCTTTCAACTGGGAGCTTTAGTTTATCAGAGCTGTTTCCACCTAGGAAAACAAACATGCCAGGACAGCCAGCCATACAGGTCGAGGTGCAGACTTCCCATTTTGGCAAGCAGCACACAAGCTATTCCAGCCTTACTTCACGCCACAGGAAACCAATAACTTGTTCGCATTATCGTATTACATCAGGAGTCAAGTACTTTTTTTGTTTGTTCTGCTATACTGGAAATACTTCATGCCTGCTTGAGTCTATGTATTTATTTTAGAGATTGCGAGTTTGAACAGTATGAAAATTGATCATTTTCCTTGATAAGCATGCAGTAGAAGAAATGGAAGACCTGTCACATCATGAGCTCCAAGCCCCAGCTAACTCATCTGTACCTTCTCCAAGCCAGCGATGTTTTTCCTTGCCTGTGGGTCAGTTTGTCCTTTAACCCCAGGGGGATATTTGGTGCATATCTTTAAAAGGCTCAAGATGGCATAAGCAGGAAGACTACCAGCTGCTCCACACTCATTTACCTGAGCCACATACTCAATTCTCCACTTCTGGCAGTGCAACATCAACCCACCCCTCAATACCTTCCTCATTTTCCCCTCCAATAATGTAGCTGACCAAAACAAATGCACAGGACAGATAGTCCAGCCTAACCATAGGTGAGGCTTAGCTACAGTGCACATTCACCAGCAGTGCTCTGCTTCACAGGTTTCACCATGGGCAACTGTGCCCCCCAAGAGAAACTGCCACTGCTCTCTTCCCCAAAAGGGCTGAGCAGTAAACAGGCGTTTGAGGCACGAAAATGTTTCAGCCACCTGTGCATATACTGTTGTCCTTAGAAGCTCGCCCTTCGATACAGCACCCAAAAATCACAGTGTTTTGGGGTCTCTTGGTAGAGCAGAGCTACTAAACTGGAAGATCACAATAAACCAGCTCATTCAGGCCTAATTTTGAGGTGTTCCCTCCTGTGCCCCAGCCTTCCCCTCGACAGCATCGTGCATCTCCAGGAGCATTCTACGTGTGGTGACTCTCCCCCAAAGCGGCTCCCTGCGCTCCACGATGTGCCCGTAACAAGATGGCTGAGAGCACAAGCTCTGTACACCCAGTTCGGAGAGATAGAGGCTCATCCTCCATCCTCACATACAGATCTGCAGTTCCACTGATGCACTGTAGTTTCAACTTAAAAGTGTTTTCTATGACACAGTTGCAGAAATTCAGAGCTAGAAAAGTATCTGCACTGACTGGTACTGGGGTAGCATCCTCTCACAGTAATTATGGCAGCTTCATCAAGGATAGAACACAGGTTGTAAAATGTCGCCTAATGAACAAAACTGCTTTTGGACACTGTTCTTATCCCAATTACCAAAACACTAACTCCCAGGGCATGCACGTCATGAGCAGTTCATAAAAAAATAAAAATAAAATGAACCTGTAACAGCGTTTAAAGTTACATTCACACAATGTAAATATACCAACGGCTCAAAACCAGGCAAGATTTAAATCCTTTAGCTACAGGATTTAAAGGAAGATTGAAAAGGGCAATAATTCAGTTATGTTGTTAATAAATCAACACCACTTCCCATACACTTCTCATGATCTTTGTGAATATCCTATTCATCCTTTTCACTACAAGTGCAGGAAACCATAACAACCTATCTGCAACACAACAGCTTTTAAAACAAACAAACAAACCAAGGAAAGAGACCAACCTTCCTAACAGGTGTTGAGGCAGCTAAAGGACTAGTATTCCTCTTTGTTTCTGCAGCAGGCTGTGCCTCAGGTGAGCTCACAGAGTGAGAGCTTAGTGAGGAGTTGGTAAGTCCAGAGTCTCCTTCGTGAGACGATTCCACGGTCTCATTTTCCGACGTGACACTTCCATCCAGAGAAATGACTTGGGGAGATTTTGCAGTCATAATATCCTCCAGGAGCACTACAGGCATCTTCCCCTCAAAGATGACATCCTTCAGTTCGCTCTGGTTTACCTTTGTGTCTTCCACATTGTCACACTCTGTTAACCCAGAACGTGACTGGATTCCATCTACCAAATCTTCATCTTTATTCGCTACGGCTTCACAGGGTGCATCAGTCTCCATTGAATCGTATATTTGGCTACTCTGAGGGGAATTCAGGCACCTCAGCTGGCTTATCTCTTTTCCTAACGTGCCGTTAGTTATGGCTAGGGATGAAGATGCTTTTGAATCAAAATTAACGTGGTCTACGTCATCACTTAGTCTATGGCTAGAGTCCTTTGTCAGCTCAATAACAATTACAGTTTCATTTGTGTTATCTTTTGTGTTTTTCTGTATAAAATGGTCTAACGGACCCTTTCCATTAACGAGTTTTGGAGAAAAAGTCACATCTGAATGCAACTGGCAGTCATTCTCCACGTTGTCCAGGGACGCATGCGATGCATCTAGGGAGGAATCCTTACCTGGACCAAAACCACTTTGTGAGCTCTTTACTTTTTTGACTTCTGAATCTGCATCGTATTTTTCCTTTGGTACAGGATTCAAGCGTTTGAACGGCAACCGAGCTGAAACAGCAACATTTTATTATTTTAGTCACATCGTACATGTCACTGGGAAGCGATCAAATGGGGGAAGAATCAAATACCAGGATATTTAATTAGTTCTTAAGCACAAGAATTGGAACAGATTAGCCAGTTGAGGCTGGCTAATTACTGCAAAACCAATATATTTCACAAAATCAGATCTGACGCCTTCTTAGTGCACTAAAGGGTGACGGGCGCTCCCTCTGCAGCCTTACCTTGTACGAGCTTTCGCGGAGGAACAGCCGCTTTGTCTCTGCACTCCATGGCTGCAAGAGGGGAAAAAAAAAAAAAACCAAACCCATAATAAATAAACACCCGTGACACATTCCCGGTCAGCTACCTGCTTCCCCGAGATACCCGACCGGTGGCAGCGCCCGACAGCTCTCCCCGAGGCGAAGCGTGGGCACGGACAAAGGGGCCGGGGCGAGCCCCGCCGGCACCCCTCAGGCTGAGGGGATTTTGGCAACCACCGGGCCCGGGGCCGCCGGACACCGGCCCCCACCGAGGCCAGACCGAAGGAAAGGAGGTTGGGCAAGAAGGAGACGGCGGGTGAGGCGGCGGGGAAGGCCCGGGCCTGGTTCCGGGGCGCGGCGGCGACTACCGGGCCTCCTTTGTTACCCCGGGCAGGCCCCGCGCACCCCAACCGCCGCCGGAAACACACCGCGTCCCGGCCCCACCGCCACCCCCGGCTCGGCCCTGACCTGCCACGGCGGAACACGCGACCGCGGAACTACCTGCCGCTCAACTCCGGCGGCGGACGGAGCGGCGGTCGAAGCCGCCGACCACGACCCGACCCGACCCGGCCTGCCCCGGCCCCTCCGGCCCGGTCCCGCCCCGGGGGCTCCCGCTCGTATTTGGCGGGAGCCGGGGCGACCCCGCGCCTCACCGCGCTGATAGGCGGAGCGCCCCCCACGTGACCCGCCCTTCCGCCCGCTCCGCCCCCTTCCCGCCCGCGTCTCGCGAGGAGGGTGGGCGGGAGGCTCGGCGCCCGGCCTCCACGTTGCCTCCCGATTGGCTAACGGTCGTCGCTGACTGGCGGCGGCGGCCGTCAGTCTGGCGCGATGGAGGCCCTGATTGGAGAGCTGCGTGAGGGTCGGCGGGGGGTGCCGCTGGGTCCTTACGCCTGGGCTCGAGGCCTGCCTGCTCGCCGGGCGGGAGCCGGGCCAGCGGCGGTGCGGCCCCGGGGCCGGCTCCGGAGAGGTCGGGGTAGCCTTTCCCCGGGGTAGCCTTTCCCCAGCACCGGGCAGAGGGGCGGAGCCGCCCACCGCGCTGCGACACCGAAGGGCCCGAGCCAGGGCGCGAAATGGCGGCGGCGGCGGCGGCCAATGAGCGACCGCCGCCGGGGCGCGCAGGCGCAGAAAGGGGAGCAGGCGGGTACCGCGAGGGATTCTGGGAGTTGTAGTCCAGCGGCCGCTCCGGGCCCTAGCCCCGGTGCTATGGCGGGTGCTGGGGGGGGGGGTGCACAGGCCGCGCCCCCACGCCGTACCCCGGCTGTCCCCGTGTCCCACACGCTGTCCGCCCCCCCCCCCCAGCAGCCCCGGCTCGGGCGATGCCGGGCCCTTCAGCCTGACAGGGCTGGGGGCTGTGGGTCCCCAGCTCTGCCTGCGGCGCGGCTGCCGCCTCCTCCCCTCGCTCCTCGCCTCTCCTCAGAGACGGAGCTCCCTCAGGTGGTAAAGAGCCAGGGACCCCGCAGGAACGGCCGTCCCCACTATCGCGACAGAGCCGCTCCCGCCCGCCTCTCCGTCGCAACGTCGTGAGGCGACGTCGCCCCGCCGGCAGGGGGCGCTGGGGCACCACGTGGCGGGCAAGAGGCGGCGCTCCGGCCGGCGCCACAGCGCCCTTCTCGGTGGTGCCGGTAGTGCGGCGCTCCGCCGGGCCGGCAGGGGGCGGGGCGGGGCGGGGCGGGGCGGGAGCTTCCGTGGCGGCGGCGGCGGCGGAAGCGGCCAGCGGCCGGGCCGGGCTCCTGCGTGCCGAGGTGTCCCTCGGCGGCCGGCAGTTGGCAGCATGTCGGTGGCGGGGTTGAAGAAGCAGTTCTACAAGGCGAGCCAGGTGAGAGCACCGGGGATCGGTTATTCCTCCCGACGACCGCGATCCGGGGCTGGTCGCCCTTTACTTATCAGGCGCCCGCTGCTCAGCCTCGGTGACCTCCCCTCCCTCCCTCGCCGCTGCCGCCTGTCCGGGACGGCTCGGTGGTACCCGCCGTTATCCTCTCCCCGGTATCCCGGTCCGGTCCCCGTCTGTATCCGCCGGTCGTCTCCCCCCGGGACCCCTGCCCGGTGGCCCCTCGCCAACGTCCGGTGTTTCCCCCGTCCCCCGGTATCCCAGTCTCCTCCCTCCCTGCCAGCCCCCGGTTCTCCAGGTGCCCCCCAGCACCCCTTCTTCCCCTCCCCCCGGTGGCTCCTGGCCATCCCGGGGCTCGGTGTGTCGTTCCCCGCCCCCCCGCCGTGGCGAGGCAGGGCCAGCCCTGCGTGGGCTGTCAGCGGAGCAGGGTGCCGCAGTGTCCTCGCTGTGGCCCCCTCGGATGCTCCCCAAACGCTCAGGGGATCCTGGGGGGTCCCGGGGACGGTCCTGTACCCCCCACCGGGCCGGGGGTGTTGGAGGGACCCCAGTAGAAAAATGCATCCACTGTGGACCAGAGGGTCCTGGAGTTTGGGTGCTGGTCGTGGCCAAGGTCCAGGTGGGTGTCATGGTGGGGGTGGGCTGCCCACTTTCCCCAAAAACGGTCCGTGCCCACGGCACGGAGAGGGAACGGATCCAGCCTGCTCAGCCCCAGACCCACACCGGCTTTGCGGGCGATGGCGGTGAAGCACCTCAACAGCCGAGATGCCCTTGGACTTTGTAAGCGGAGCGGGATTTTTAAGGGAAAAGCCCTGGAAGGTGGTGGCCGGGCAGGGTTTGAGGCCGTAGCTGGGAGTCACCGGCCCCGTTAAACTCGGATGGCAGCTGCAGCCCAACCTCGGGAAGCTCCCGCTTCCTGAAGAGCAGCTGGCGGCAGGACCGGGAAAGGATTTTGGGGCTTGGCGAGAGAGCCCGGAGCCCCGGCCCGCACGGGAAACGTCTGGGGGACGTTGGAAAAAACTTGTCAGATGGGTGATTTTTAGCCAAGCGAAAATTGATCTCGTCATTGATTGCTCTGGTGGTAAACAACGAGTTTATGTCATCCTAAAGAGAAGATGGTGAAGTCTGGCCCCTCACAGGTCGGGGGGCTGCAGCTCTTCCCCCCAGATGTGGGAATCTGCTTCTAATGGGGTTTGTAAACACCTTCTTCCTCACCTTCTGCGTGAGGGGTGGCCGTTCTCGATACCCCCAAGCAGAGTTATCCTTCCCGGTGCTTGTGAACGGCGCTGAAATCAGCAGTTGGGAATTTTTTTTAATGTATTTTTGGCATGGTTCGGGAATCGCAAATACTCCTCTGCTTCCCGCGGTCACTGCTTTTCTGTCCCTGTTTTAAATTTAAGATGAATTTTGCACAGATATACCACCAGATCGTGTTTTCCAGGCACGAAGTTTAAACCCCTTTAAGGTCAGCCCAAGCATGTTTGCTACGTGTGTTGCCTCCTTTCTTGGCCATATTTATGAAAAAGCATTTTGCTTAAACAGCAAAGCAAAATAACAGATTCCTTAAGTCATTCCCCCACCCCCTTTCTCGCAAAACCCTGCATCGTGGGATTTTTTTACGACTTCCATGGGAGAAGGTTGTGCTGAAAACTCCGTGTAGGAGGATTTTGCTGGCGTGGATGTGCCGTGGTGGTGTCGTAGGGCAATTAGAGGTGAAGGCTCATCGATGAGTCAGGAGTAGCGTGTTTCTAAAGTCTAAAAACATCATTTTAAAACACCTGATGAAGGCTTCCTTGGGGGGATTTATTGTAAAGTGAAATCTTGTGTGGTCTTTGGTTTTTTTTTTCTGTTACAGGTGTATTTTTTTCTTAAAAGGAACCATTTTGGCTGCTTGTGGAAAAACTAAACTCGGCACAGCTGTCCAGGGAGAAGTAACTTGCCCAACGCACAGACTCGGTGGCCCACTTGCCTCCTGAGTGCATGTACTTCACTTGAGCGCTTAGACTGCGTTCAGTGGCGTATTAAATTGGGAGATAAGGTGTATTCACAATTGCGTAGTGTGTATTTGCAACTGCATCGTGAATTCTTTCACAGCTCTTGTTGCCGCAGGGTTTTGGGAACTGATTTAATCCGAAGAAGCTGGGTTTGGTGTGAGGTTTTCCACCGATATCGGTGAAGTGACTTGCTTTGCAGGGATGCGAGGGATGCAGTCCTCTTTCAGAGGTGCTGCCGCCCCTTTTGCAGTGCCCTGGTGACCGGCACACGGGTATCTACGCTTTAGAGATGCTTTAACTGGAAACTGGGAGTGACTGGTTCCAGTTCAGCCATTTTTCTGTCTTCTCCTCTCCTTTCCCTTTCCACCCTTCTTCCCTTTCCCTCCACCGGTCCCACTCCTCAGCCACCCCTTGGCTGAAGGAGAAGAGGATTAGTTATTTTTTGGCTCCCTTAAAGCTGTCGGACTCTGCCAAAACCAAACATGTGGAAGATCTTTCCTAAAATGTTATGTTTCATTCCACGTCTGTTGTTAATTGAAGGAAAATGGAGCCAGAACCAAGGTCTGCAAGGACCTCGGCACCGCTGGAGCGGCAGGTTTGGGATTCCCCCTGCCTCCCTGCATGACGAGGGGACCAGTTCAGCCTCCTCGGTAGCTGGAGGGAGCAGGGCTTGGCTCGTGGGCTTCTGTCGTCTGATTCCTGCGGGCCCACGTCTCCCCTGGGTGAGGCAGCCAGGCGCCCACATGCAGGAGAGCGCCAAGATAGTATCCTGAAAAAAAAAAAAAGAAAAAGTCACACTGGCAAATGCTGCAGATGGTGAGCAGTTCTGTGTGTGCGTCCAGAACAGGTTTTGCTAGTTCATAGCAAAATGTTCTTTAAAAGAAAAAAAAAAAAAAAGCTGTAGAAAACATTCTCGCAAAAGGAAGGAGGAGAAATAACAACAACAGCGGCAGCTTTGAGCTCTGGCATCGCGAGCTGGGAGCAGGGTGGGAAGTCCCTGCTTGCAGGTACGAGACCATCCAGTCCTGGGTACCATCCAGCCTTGATCCATCAGTATCCACTCAGGAATTTGCAGGAACCTGGCGGTGTAGAAATGGCTTAATTTGCACCATTTTCTTTTTATACAGACCGATGTAAGTCCTAAAAGCCTGCAAAACTTTTCATTAACCAGTAGATAGGGCAGGCTGCACAAAGCAGGGCACCTGCCTGTGCCGTTCCTGGGCAAATTTGATGCTCACTGGGTGTAAGTGGGTTTGTCACTACTTGCACGTAGCGCAGCAGCCCTGCCTGGCACCGGCAGGTTTATCACCCATGGGTTTGAAGGGACAAGCCCTAGGGTGGAGGCAGTGCTGTTGTGATATGGTGTTAGTAAACGCAGCCCTTCCCTCCGTGACAGCAGGACTGTCCTACCTGGGGTTATACACCGCCTGACAGCGCGGAGGCAGGAGAAGCAACACAGCCCGCTCGCTGGGGACGGGTCTAATCCGGGGAGTGGAGTGTGGTACCCTTATCCATAGTCCGTCTTCGTGTGGTATTGCCGCGGCTCCCGGCGCAGCTGCTTTGGGTGCTGCCCCGCGGATGCAGGGAGCCGGAGCAGGGAGCATCCCTCTCCGTTGGGCAGGGCCAACAGGTCTGCTCTGCTCTGGGCAGTCATGGCTCAGCAGGTGACCAAGGCACGGCAAGAATGAGCTTGCCAAATACTGTCATTTTGGCTGTAACAGAGCCCTTCTGGGGACACAAGACATGTTTTTGTATGCCAGCGGTTCGGCTCGGGGAGCAGACTCGGGCCAAGCAAGGGTGAGCGAGGGAAGACAGCATCGCTTTTTTAAAGCGGGCTGGTATTCAGCCCTGGGCGCTGCTGTTATCCTGAACAGGATTAACGTGCTCCCAAAGCCTGTGTGGTCCAAGCCTAAACCCTGCTAGGCCTGCCTGGGCTTAGGAACTCGGGTAGCAAGCGGTGGCTCGTGCCCTGCTGTGCCTGGCGAGTCCTGGCCCGAGACACAGGCCAGCAACCTCCTCCTCCACATGTGAAGTACAAAAGCCATTTTCCAAAAGACGGAGAGGCGAGTGCTAATTAAAACTAGCAAGCCCTTGACATGCATGCTTTTTCCTGAGTTTGATGACTGCTCTCAAGGCTTCTGAAGATATTTTTGAACATAAATAGCTACCGCTTGCTTTCTGCCTGGCCTGAGAGCTCAGGATGTGCTCTGTAGCGTCCAACAGCCATTTCAGCCCAGAAGGCCCACGCGATTCCCCAGCTCTGTACATCAGCAATGTATGCTTTCCGGCCAGTTCTTAATGAGCCCTAAGAGCTTCCTTCCCCGCAGCTTGGCACCCAGGTGCTGCAATGCGATAGCATCTGCTCCGAAGGCTGAGGCAGAGGAATCTGCTCCTAGATGCGCTGCACAGGGACTGTTTGGTGACAGGGGACAGAGTGCAGCTGGCGGGCAGGGATGGCATTTCTCTGTGTTAGTTTTTTGTGGGTTTGGTTTTTTTTTTTTGGCCTTCATGGTCATTTGCTCTTGCCCATGCTGGATTGCGACTTCCTTTCCTTCTGTTTGGGTGAGGTCCTTTCTGCAGTGGCCTTGCGCTGTGCTTTCAGATAGGGTTTTTCTCCTCCCTTTCCCAGATGATACCTTTTAACAGCTACCTTTTATATTTTTAAGGATAAGTCAGTCCTTCTAGCATCTGGCTCTCTGGGGCTTTCTCTTGTAGGCATGAGATGCTTTTCCGCTCGCTGCCTTTGCTCTGTACACAGATGGGTGGTGGGTTTCTCCAGACATTGCAGATGCTCTGTGCAGCACAGGATCTCCTGCTGGAAGAGCAATGGGAAGGGCAGCGTGCAGAATAACCTTCCACGCGGAAAACCAAATCCACGAGGCCCCTTTCCCCGGCTAGAGCTTGTCTGTTGGTGCCCTGTCTTGCTGCAGATGGTTTTGATTGTGCCTGCCCTCCAGCTCTAGCTCGCTCACACTTTGGTGGAGACTGACACACCCCAAGTTCGTCTGCACATTTTCGCTCAAACTCGCCGGTGTCAGAGTTTAAACCATGGATGGTGTCGGGCTGGAGAGGAACTGCAGAGCTGGGAGAACAGAGGTTCGTGCTCCTGCTGCTGACCATCCTGCAGGGCAGTTATCACAGTGGCAGAGAGATCACAGAATCCTCAAACGGTTTGGGTTGGAAAGGACCTTTGAAGGTCATCTAGTCCAACCGTCCTGCCATAAGCAGGGACATCAACTAGATCAGGTTGCTCAGAGCCCCGTCCAACCTGACCTTGAATGTTTCCAGGGATGGGGCATCAGCCACCTCTCTCTGGGCAACCTGTGCCTGTGTCTCACCACCCTCATCATAAAAAATGTCTTCCTTACATCTCAGGTCTTCTGGTTCTATTAGATCTTCACCTGCTGCAGCTTTTTGGCCAGTGGATGCGAGCTGAAGTTCTTAGGATGGTGCCAGTGCCCAGAGACATTAAAGGGGTGCACAGCCCCCTGAGACCAGTCTCTGCTCTGCAGTGGCATCAGAACTTCATGCTGACTTGTCTTGAATCCTCCAACAATTAGTAAAGCCAAGAGTGGACCTGAGATGCTCCGTGCGGTGGCTTCACTGCTTTTCCAGAAAGACGAGGCGAGAGGTACGAGCGTGTGCAGGCAGCAGCTTGGGCAGGGCAGCGGGGCTGCCTGCCCCATCCATGGATGGAATCTTGGGGAAGCCTTTGCTGGTGCACTGGGGCTGAGACTTCATCCAGGAGAGCACCCAGAGTTGCCAATGGAGGAACCAGGCACCCAAGGGGGGTTTAAGGTGCTATTTTGGGCTCATGTGTTCTTTTTGAGCTTTTCCGGTGGATTTTGCACACTCATGCAAAAGCGAGTTGGCCTGTCCCTCTGCGGCAGGGTCCGAGGAGCAGGAGGAGATCCTGGGAGCAGGTCACAGCTTGGCTTTTCTGCTGCAGCGGTGGCTGTGCTTTGATGACAAAGGCAGAATGAGGACCGGGTGCCGCAATGGCACGGTGAGCAGGTAATTCCTGGGGGAGGTAGTTGGCAGTGTCGGGCTTTAAGTTCCTGATCTATAAATGGGAATTTGGACTGGGGAGTCAAGGGATTTTGCTGATTTCCTGCCAGCCTGACCTTCCCTCCCACAGCACCCAGTGTTTGCTCTATTAATATTAACCTGGGCTTAACAAGTCCCCTGCAGCCTCCCTAGTTTATCTTTCGATATTAATCTGCTCCTGAGGCTGGAGGAAAGCCGGATTTGCTCAAGCACAGTGTGACGTCCCGCTGGCTCAGCTTGCCAGCCGGGGTCTGTCCAGGGGGGAGTCATATTCGGCAGTCAGCCTGAGCATCCTCGCTTGACACCCTGAAGCCCCGAGCAGTTTGCTGTTGCTGGAGACGGGTGTTTCGGTGATGCGTGTGTTTGCAGATCCACATATGGCAGGTGAAAAAGTGAAGGACACATGTCGGCAAACCTCTTAGTGAAGGGGACTAGACTTCAGCGCGTCCCTCTTCTAGCCTAGGTGATGATGATTGAATACTTGCGGAGATGCCTGCTGTCACGTCTAGCTAAAATGACTGCGTGCAGGATATATTTTCGTATTAACTCCCTCTCCTTTTCTTGCATGATTTGTTGTCAAAGTGCCCGGCACGGTGACGTTGTTCGGCTGGTTAATCGTTGTCAGAGCTGAGCTGAGCAGCCCTGTAACAGAGCGGTTTTCAGCTTTTCTTAGTATTGTTCAGCCTGTCTGGAGTCACAGGCAGGGGATGGCTCATGTCTCTGCATCAGTTACTCTAACTTGGCCTTTTTTTTTTTTTTTCTCCCCCCCTTTTAAGATTGCTTTCACGGCCATTGGGCTCTAACAGTAACAAGAACTCAGATTCTTGGAAGGCGAAGACAGAAAACAGAGGTGGAAAACTCCAGCTCTCCGTACCCTGCTCCGTTTGCTCCCCTTCTCGTTTCTAATGTCAGACAGGGAAAGTGTTATCCTGGTTTGCAGCTGGGGGAATCTGGGACGCAGGAAGGATACGTGACTCAGGGCTGGGGGGGATTGTGTGGCATTAGGAGCGCTGATTCCTCGTCATCATCTCGCTCTGTGTGGTGATGCCTGTCCATCTGCCTTGGGGCTTTCTGTCTAAAATGATCTATTTATCTATCTGTTTTCACAGGTTATGGGTGAACTATTGAAAGTGGACGGTGCCAAGGGGGATGGTTTCTGGATGCGGTGGAAGGAAATCCTTCCTCCCCCTTCTCCCTGCCAATACTTTCCTCCTGGGAAAGAGCAAAACAGGGATGAGATCAGGCAGGCTGGCTTGTAAAAGCTGATTCATTTCTCTAGCACTTTTTTTTTTTTTTTTCTTTCCATCTCTCCCCCATCCCTACATATGCCAGTGCCTTTTGCCAGGGCTCGCAGCCCCATCCAAGCCCCGGGTGGTAAAACTGCAGGAACGGCAGCCCGGGCTGGGAGCAGGGCAGCTCTTCCTGCCCGAGACTGCAGAAATACCAGCGTAAAAATCAAAACTATGGGCTGCCTCAGTGGACTCGATGCCCCCCGGGGAGGGAATTTGTGTGCAGTGGGGTGTGAGGGGTTATTACAAGACCTGAGCCTGCCGCAGCCTGCATCGATGTTGCTGTCCCTTCTGGAGAAGACTGCTGGTTTGCACCGTTCCCCAGCAGGATGCCAAACTACCAAAAAGACCAGAAATAAAATAAATCTGTAATCCAGAAGGTCTTGGGTTTGTAATGCCAGCTGAACTCATTCACATGGAAACTCAGTGATGCATTTAGACACTGATGCTGTTTCATAAGACTCCTGCGTTGCAGAGGGCTGCGCTTGTGGTCCTTTCCATCTCTTTAACTGTGCTGATTAAATCGTCAGCCTGAGCTGTGAAATCAGGGGCCCAGAGCTGGAGCATGCGGGAGGTTGCTCCTGTCAACGGGGGTGACTTTTCCTGCAGATCTGCTCCCTCCTGAGCTGTGTGTCCCCCCCCCACTGCCATGGCTGTGTCCCAGCCTTCCCCCCCAAGACCAGATGAGTCTCTGTGCAGAGCCGAAGCGGATAGGGAAGGATCCGGGCTCATCAGGTTGGGAAAGCCCCGCAGCATCGCCTAGCTTCTCTTTTCATAAACAGCTGTGTGACATGACTTAGTGCAGGATTCAGCCCTTCTTGACTTCTCCCTGTGATTATAAAAGCGGTAATTAAATTTTTTTTTTTTTAAAGGTTTCCTCTTCCTCTCGCCCCCCCCACCCCCATCCCTTTAGTCAACGATCCCGTGGCTTTCAGGAACAGGTTCCTGTTGACAGGAAAGGGCCGTGTTTGGACCAAGCTGGAGGGATAAAACCAGCTGCTCTTGGGATCCTCTCCAGCAGCCGCATGGTTTCGTTGCTGGATGTGGGTTTGCCGATAGTGCCCGGGGGTGCTGGCAAGGTCTTCGACCTGCTGGAGCGCAGGCAGGGGCGTCCCCATCGCACTGCGGCTCTCCCAGAGCGGGGGGACAACACGTGGTCGCCTGAGGTCCTGGACCTGCCCTGCTGCTCCTCTTGCAGCAGATAGAGAGTCCATCAAGAGAGAGCCTGGGCTGCTCCTGCCTCCAAGAAAAGCCTTCTAGCCCATGGCGTGTGTAATTAGCTTTGTTGCCGATATCTTATTAACAGAACTAGTCTTTTTTCTTTTAAAGCCACTGGGAATTTTAGAATCTTCCTATCTCCTAATACCTGGCTATTAATAAAGTTCATGATACTGTCACTAATTAGATTGCTTTTCTGCTAAAAAAAAAAAAAAAAATGAATTAAGCGCATCTCCATAATGAAATTCTGTCTTTCAGACAGAAGATAAAATTTGCATGATTAAAGCTTTAAAGGGCTTTTTTCTGATTGAGAAAATGCTTCATAATTCATTCTAGAGCTTGAAAACCAGCCTGTATCTTCTTGTTGGCCCAGACTTTATTCATCCATGATAATTTATTAACTGCTTTCTTGACCAAATCTGGTTTGGCTTTACAGGACTAGCTATATTTAAACTTAATCTTGCCACCTTCATGACAAAAAAGGCAGAAAAATGATGAACGATTGATTATCTACGTACAAAGCAAATCCACTGCGTAAGAAGGTGCTGTTCTTGCCAAACATTCCCACCCACCCACCCCCCCCAATTTTCTTAGCTGTAAGCTCCGTGGTGGAGCATTTAGAAAACATCTTGTTTGTTGCCAGCGCGTGTCTGTGCACATGCTTTTGGGTGGACTTAGGGGGCACTGGGCAGGCACAAATCTGGAATGCCAGATGTTGGTGTAGCTATTCTCATAATAAAGCTCCTCCTAATTGTATTGGGTGAATTTTAAAGGCCAAAGGAGTCTGCACTTTTGTGCTTGACAGGGATAACATAATCTAAATGTTATCTACCAGAATTTCTGGTACACCTATTGCTCTGGCTGCAGGGCAGCAAGGTAATAGTGATGCATTGGTAGTGTCAGTGTCATCTGCAGAGTAAAAGTGAACTGCGAAGTGCTGGGAGGGATTTTTTCCACATTTAAACCATTCTGAAATGAGTATTAGCAAGTGTTGTGATGTGCAGCAAGAAAAAATATGGGTTCAGCATCATCTTGCCTGGGCTGGAAGCACGACAGAGTGCCTGGATGTGGGGAAGGCCGCCGTGCAGAGCTCTTGGAGGAACTGATAGAGGAGCAGGAGTTTGATCTGGTCCAACACCCGTTGCTGGCTTGCTCCTGGCAGTCTTATGGATGTCTGTTCACTCGTTCCCACTCTCGTTTTCCTTAGGATGCTGTGCTCTGGTCTGATAGCCACTAAGCTTTTCCTAGTATTCAAATTAACAAGGAAAACACGTATTTATAGTGTTCTCAATTATTTCTCTCCCTCTTTGATGTTTGTGTACACTGAGATATCGCTAGGTCCGCCCTGGAGTTTTTGCTTGGCCAATGCTGTCCGTGTTAAACGTGCTCTGCATGGGGTTCCCTCTGCCCCCTCCAAGCCAGGAAGAGGATTTTTTGCCTTCCCTTTGATGGAGTTGAGCTCCTGCCTGAGCTCAGCATCTTTTTTGATCTCTCTTCTGCCTGTAAACCTGCCTGGGAACTCACCTTGACTCTTCCCTGAACTCATTAACGCTGTCTGCCACCCAAAACTGAACACGGCCGTGACTAAACTTTTTAGGTAATTGCTCTACATGTCCCATCAGCCTGGCTTGGTCTCGTCATGCTGCAAATCCGGAGGTTCTTCTGCCTCCTTCCCAGTTCCTTGATAGTCTCAGGGCTCTGTTGCTGGTTTTTTTGCTGGGTGATGCCAGTTAGTGTCACGCGCCCCAGGGAGGTGTTTTTTCATCTGTCTTGGTTTGCACGAGGAGCAGAAATCCCATCTGCTGCTTTTTTGCAAACTGTCCTACAGCCACAGTGTTTTCCCCAGGGACATACGGGTGTCGTAAGCACTCCTGTTCCTTTTTTTTTTCCCCTTTGCTTTTTGTGAAATCCCTAGGAGCAGCGTAAAGGCAGACAGTTGGGGCTGATGCTCGGTACGCCGACCGAAGGACAGGACTGCTGGTTTCTCTGCCTTGGTTTGTCATTGAAGCTTTGCAGAAGAGGAAACCGAGGACTGCAATTACTAGGAGGCACTTCTAGTGCTTTGTACTTTTATATCACATCTAATGAGCAGCTCCAAGTCACAAATGCGAGGAGCTGCTCGTCCTTTTCCCCTGGGTCTGCAAAGGTCGGGTGGAGTTGTTGAGGAATGATGGCTCAGCAGCTTTGCGAAAGTCAGGCTGTGATTCACTAAGGCTCTTCCAAGATAGGACGTAGGGAGGTTGGGCAGGAAATCTGGATGCAAGGCAAATATTCCACGTTTCCCCTCGGTTTAGTGGACTTCCTCTGAATTGCTGTAGTCACTGCAAGTGGGTGAGGAGAAGGGCAGTGCTGGGGGAGAGGAGAGCTGCTGCTGCTTTTTTTCCTTACATGTTTTTTGTTTTCCCTGTTAACTTGACCCAATTATATTTATATTTTTTTCCAGCTGAACAGCAATTATGTCTCATTTGGTACAGAGCATGTGAGAAGTAACTAATAATAGGAGAAAATATTTATGATGCAAGTGACTGTTGCTGACTGCTGGGAGGTGTCCCCTTCCCTGTAGCAAGAACATTTCAAGCGTCTCCCTGCAGTGAGAGCTGCGTATTGAAACCTTTCTCCTTCAGGGTGAGTCTGCTTTTAAGGCAGCATTGTGCCCTTTCGGCAGGCTGGCCCGTCCCTGGCTTGGCGTTAGCCCGGGCAAACCGAGCTGTCGGCTTCTGCTCGGGGAGGGAAGGAGGCACCATCTTCCTCCTGATGGAAGAGTTAGCTTGGAGAGCACCGAGACGAGCAGAGCCTCGTAAACAGGGATCACAACCACGATTTTAAATACTGTCATGCTGCAGACAAGGAAAGGACGAATCACCCAAGCAAGCAGGGAGCGGCTGCATTGCAGTGCATATGTATGCCCTTTTCTGGCCCGAGCTCTGCGAGTGTGACCTGCTGGCTGCTGCTTAAGTTACATTTTTTTTTTAATTCATGCTGTCCTCATTCCTCTGAGCCCATCTGCTGGATGGAGATGAGTCATTCGATAGCACTTTGAGTAGGTGATTTGACAGGTGGCTCCCTAGAAAGCTGTCTTTGCATGCAGCAGCTCTTCCTTTGCAATTTCTATATGATAAGATTACAACCTGAGGTCACTTTGAAGGCTTTCTGCTTTGTCGGGAGGGAAGGGAAGGAGCTCCTCATTGTTCTGGGCTGACCTTCCTGCTCAAAATCAAGGCAATTCCTCCGGCGTTGGGTGGAGAGTGGCTAGATCCCCATCTCAGATGGTGAGGGGGTGGAAAGCTCGGTTTGTTTCTGGACACGTTTTTCCTGGTGCACGTGTCTGGAGGCAGCAGAGCACCTCTACGTGCCTTTGCACAAGTACATCGCTGGTGCTTGGGTGGCAAGTCTCAGACAGGACTGGCCCTCCTTGTGACAGATGGGAACAGGAAAAATAAAGGCAAGAAAGCTCATGAGAAGATTGAGGGCTGGATAACAAAGTAAAAATGCTCCTGTGAGCTATGTATCAGGGAGAGCAGCCAACTTAGGTGGCCAGCGGAGCAGTCAGGTGCCCCAAGGCAGGTTAGATTCATGGTAGGGCTGATGTTAGGAGCCAGTAGCAGGGTCTTGCTCGGAGAGGCAGGAGGGTGAGAGCGTCAGCTGCCGTTCCTCTTTCTCTGGCTTGCCCCGCAACCCAGTGGGGATGTGAGAAGTGGTGAGACAGTGTCTGCCGAATCACACCCACCTTCTGTTTTTAGCTCTGCTGCTAACCTGCTCTTGACAGTAGGCAAATCGCTTCCTCTCATGCTCTTTCCTCTTCTAGCACTTGTCAATCTTCTCTCCTTAGAGTGGCGGCTTTTGGGGTGAGAAAGTCCAGTGGGTGCAGCAGTGCTCAGCATCACAAGAACCACGGAGCTAGCTGCTGGGTGCTTCCAGTAGCTGGGTGCTCTTCAGAGCATGGGGATCTGTTAGGGAACGTGCCTTCCTCTTCGTTACGAGGCTAGTGGTAATTGTTCATTCCTTGTTCCGCACAGTAAACACTTAGATCTGTTTTCTTCTCCTTAAAGTAGGTCAGAAGTTGCTCAGATTAGCGTGTGCTTTGCTGTGGGTGTGCCGTACTCTCCTTAAACTGGGGTGTCTGCTGCCTCTCAGCAGCGTCCTTCCTTAAGAAAGGATGCCTTCCATTTTTAATTGGAAAAAAGAAAAAGAAAAGCTTAAAGGCCTCTAAGGAGGCAGAATACGGTCAGATCTGTACAAAGCTAACGTGAACAGACAGAACTGCAGGCTGGCTGGGGAGAAAAGGGGTGTGCGCAGCGTTAAAGTTCTCGGTGGGTTTGCATCAGCTGCTGCTGCTCCACAGGAGCTGCCCGGCCGGTTGTCTCTTCCCAGTTCCCAGCCCCGTGTGCTCGCTGCCTTTGTGGCTGGGAACCAGAGATGTACCCGAAATGGTGAGGCCTCGACACGACGTATGCATGCTCTGGATCCCAACTGGTGTCTGCTGTCGGACCAGCACCTTCCAGTCTTGCCTTGTTTCCAAGGATTACGCCAGAAAGGTGACAATTAACTTTTAATGAGACACTTTGTGTTGGCGTGGACGGGCAACACATCAGAGCTCAGACATCTGCAGGGGATTGCCATCGGCCTTGAGACACCTCCCAGTACAAGCTGGTTCTGCAAGGAGCCTCTGCGGTGGCAGGGACGTGCGGGGTGCTCGGGGAGGACCTCCAGGTGTTTTCCAGGTGCTGCAGCTGGGCTTCGGCACCGCTGAGCTCCTGCCTCTCCTGGGCACGCTGTTGGAAATGGAGTGTGTTTCGAGGAGTCTTTTTTGGGGGCTCTGCAGCCCTGCCATTGCCAAGCCCCACTGACTGCAGCCGAGTGACTAAACCCATTTACTACCCATCTATTTTAAAGCTTAAATACACAATACACACGCAGCGACAGAGTGAATTGTCACGTTGGCTCCATGGAGCTGCGACCGCCCAGCTGCCTCTTACACCGTGATGATAAAGCGACCGGTGAAGATGACTGAAAATTACACTTAATGCCAGGGAGTCACGCCTTGCTGAGCTGGAGCGGTGGTGATGGCTTTATTTAGGTTTTATGGAGCATCCCACAGATCTGTGCCACTGGGCATGACTGAAACTGGGCACTAGCGATCCCAGTTAGCCCTGGTTTTCCTTGACTACTGCTTCTACATGTCTCTACCAGGCTGTCGTGTTCTACTCAAGCCCTCTTTATGTGGAGTTCAAAACATTTGCAGCACCTTTTTTAATTGTTTTGTGGGCTGGCTTTTTCCACTGGACTTGCCCTTTCCTGATGAAGGGAGCCAGGGTAAAGCTGCTTGTTTGTTTGCTCGTCTGTGGGTTTTTTTATTTCTGTTGAGAGGCAGAGTGTGGTGGGGAGGAAGAGGAAGGCTTTGATACATCAGCATCTGGAAGGATAAGGTTTTCATTCTACTGCAGGCAACTGTTTTGAATGCAAGGATGGCGTATGTTTGATGTGTTATAAATAGGGCTGACTGTTTGCTGTGGAAAAAGAAAGCAAGTTTAAAAAAATAAAATCGTTTTTGTGTTTTTCTTGGTGTGTTTTGCTTGTTTGAGGCTGAGGGAGTTAGGGATAATTTCCCATTTTAAAGTATCTAAAGGCTAAACAGCAGAATATCAAAATGAGGTATGTGAAGTCCCATGGGAAAGCTGCTTGTTAGCGGAAAATGACACCAGCTTATGGCTCCCACATCCGCAGGTTGGGCAGACGAGGACCTTCAGGTTGGGGTGTGCTGCAAATCTGCCCTCCTCTGGGTTTGGAGGTGCCTTGCAGGCGCTCCTTGGCTGGCAGAAGTTTGGCTGATGGCATCTTCCCTCTCAGTTTGTCATGAATTTTGTTGATGATGCTGCACAAAAATCTCCTTTTTCTTTTTTTTCTATGCATCTTTCACACCTCTGCCAACAGCAACCTCCGGGAGCGATGCAGCAAGGCCACGGTACAGAACAGCCCATGCCATTGCTCCGAGCTGGGACTGTCCATCTCTTCTCGGGGATCTGCTGCTCACAAAACCTTTCCCAATCTTCTATGCTCCTAAATTTATACAGGCTCATCCTGGCCAAACACACCTGCTGCGTGGCGAAATGTGCTTGGCGTGGGCTTGTGCCTGGCAGGAATGTTAATGGGGGTGATGCTGCAGCCAGCTACGAGAGAAATGCGGCTTTGGGGTGGGAGCGGGTGTGTCAGGGTCCTTCTCCAGGCATTTGGGATCTGTTTGGGTTTCAGTGACGGCATGGGCAGACTGATACCTGTCTGTCCGATCCATCTGGTTCGTGTAAGGATGCCCAGTGCGGTATAGTAAGGGATGGACACTCAGATTTCTTTACTTGCTGCAAGTTGTCCTGGCGCTGAGCGGATGGGATGAAGGAATGGTGGCTTTTGAGGAGGGGTGCGTGGATTTTGTGTTGTGAATTGGGAGCGGCTGCGCAGGCCTTCTTGTTTCTCTCCCACTCCCAGCTGTAAAAGAGAAGCCCTCTTCATTACGCCTTTCTTCCCCCTCTGTGTACACATACCATTCCTGCCTCTCCCCGTAGCCAACCTCCTGCTGCAGTAGTTAGTTAGTTTAAACAATAGGTCTTTCATTTCCGAAGATCTTCCACCATGCGCAGCCCTCCGGTGGGTTTTGAACAGCGAGGGGAAGTCGGGATCGTTCGCGTTCCCACGCCCCTGCGAAGGAAAGCGATGGAAGCCCCCGTGAGCAGCCCTTCGGTGGCAAGAAGTGGCCGTATCTCATCCCTCTGGATTAGCTCTCCTGCAGACGAAGCGGGCTGGATGCCGTGCTCCTGGTGATGCTCGCTGGGGTGGGAGCCGCTGCACCAGCCTTGAATTAAATGCACCTCCCTACTCTCTGATCTCAGGTCGGAGCTATCTAGGGCATATTTTAACTGCCAGTATCCTTTTAATTAAACATGGATGGGAAACGAGGGATTGATTCCTGGCTTCTCTGTTGGAGTTTGCGTGCACCGTCTGCTTCAGCCCTCTTCCCCCACCCTGCGGCGTGGTTGGGTTGGGATGCCAGGTAAACAGCCGTCCCGTTTTGAAGCAGGTTTTATCTTGCTGGGCTGTGATGCCCAACGATATTGCCTTGTGCTAATATTTGCTCTAGGAAGCATTTGGCTTCGGCTACTGTGGCAGTGCAGCTGAGGGCTTCTGCTCTGTCACTGCGCCCTGCAGGGCTTGCTTCAGGTTTAACCTATTAGTATGTGTTCCATCCTGGCGGGGCTGGGAAATTAAAGAAACCAGAGAGTATAGACTTGTTCTCATCTTTCACGCCGAGCCAGCTGATGCCCTTCAACATAAGCGTGCAAGAGAGTATTTGGGCCACTGAATTGGGTTAACGATTTGCATGTCTTGCCTTGCCAGTCCTCTCCCTGGCTTCACATCTGTCTTGGTTGCAGCGTTTGCAAGA
This sequence comes from Astur gentilis, assembly GCF_929443795.1. Taxonomy (NCBI): domain Eukaryota; kingdom Metazoa; phylum Chordata; class Aves; order Accipitriformes; family Accipitridae; genus Astur; species Astur gentilis. Next base: position 41,053,798 of record NC_064887.1, on the reverse strand, counting down.
GGTTAGGTCGCCAACTGGGGGAAGACAGATGTATCCCACATCTTCTCTTGGCTGCTCAAGAAATAAAAGTGCAGAAGAATCGTCACCTCATCCTTGTAGGAGTCCCCAAGTCGCTCCCTGGAGGAAGCTGTGCTGGGATGTGCGCTGGCAGCATTTCACCGACCATCTTCCAGTTCACTTGGGCCAAGCTGGATGCTACGGGCAGCGCGTGGATGCTTTTCCTTCCTCTCCTGTCCTGCAAGCAAAGGGCGAGCTTCCTGGTGAACTTAACGCTCCCCTGAGAAAGGCAGCCGCTTACTTGCCAGCCTTCGCAGGCTCTTTGCAGGCAGCGCGACGAGGTGCACGATGTGGCACTTGGAAACTTGGCTCCCAGTCGTGTCGTGAAGCTCTAGGTTAAACAAGGAGCCGGCGAGGCCTTCTCCTGGCTCGTGTCTTGGCTAGCGCCGTGGGGGAATCTGCATTACTTTGTCTTCTTGCCTGACAGATTTGGGAGCGTGGGGATAGGGATGGAGCCGCTGCGGATGGCGCACAGTCCCTCCTTCTTTCCTCCCGTGATGAAGCCTCCCAGTTTAATTAGAGCCAGCAGGGAGAGAACCTCAATCTTATTATTCCTTCACAGCAGGGCATCAGTAGCATTTCTTGGACGTCAAAAGGAGGATTAAATTAGTCTGCAAGTGAGGAGGTTTTTTACCTCCTTCACGTCTCTAGGCTTTCTGGGAGGGTGTTAAGCCTCCAAAATCACTGTGGTGATCAATGCCTTTGACATGGCATGCAGCCCCTGATTACAGCAGAGCTCCCTGCCAGAGGGGTTATTTGCAGCTTTCTTGGCTGCAAATCATGGGTGGGTGGGTAGAGAGAAGTGGGAATGGAATTGCTTGGGATAATTGCACCCTTCCCAGGTGTACTAACGAGTCAAGGAGGTTTCCGGAGCTGCGACCTTTGTGAAAGTGATCCGTGCCCCTTTCTGGTTGCGGAGGCTGCGGGACTTTTGGCAGGGGACAGGCGATGGCAGCTGGGAGCGAGCTTTGCTCTGCTGAGCTTGCCCTGGCAGGCAGAGCAACTGCTTCGTGGGGTTTTTTTCTAGACTTGGTGTGTCTAGAGAGGAACGCGTGCCTCCCCAGCTCGGAGCTGGCTTGCCAGGGTGTGTGCTGGCACCCCAAGTGTGGAGCAGGCGTCCAAAAAAAAAAAAAAAAAAAAAAGGCAAGAAATCACACTCGGATCGGTTGCCTATCTTTAGGCAGCTATGGGTTGATAATATCCCTTCGAGCCTCTTCCGTGTCCTCGCCGGACACGGCATGGCAGGGTGCAGGGCTGGGCCATCCTGGCATGCTCTTGCTGGGTCCTGTGGACCTGTGAAGACCTTATCTGAGGGTTAAGCAGGAAAATGAAATCCAGAGCTGACCTGGGCAAACCAGGAGAGCAGCAACCCTTTCCTTTCCCCCAGTGTCTAAATGTCAAGGGTGAACTACAGCAATCCCTCTTTGTCTGGCATCTCGGGTCCTTTGCTGAACTGTGCTTCCTCCGAAAGAGGAAAAAAAAGGCTTCCCTTAGTGCAGCGAGGCTCTGAGAGGCTCTTGCCTCCTTTGTCAGCCTTGTTGAACCCTCGTTTTGGCCCTGCAGTGATTGATGCTGTGCAGCTCCATGCTGAGCGGTCGGTTAGAATTGCTCTCTGTGCTCCCCAGCCTTTTCTCCGCAATGTCTGCGCTACCTCAGCAGCATTGAGCGATTGCTGATGTCTCCCCACCGAGATGCAAGAAGCTTATCAGCCGTGGCTGTGCTCTGAGCAACAATGTTTGTGCTCAGCACCAGAGCTGGGCGCTTGGTGTACTGAGCATCTTCGAATATGCGTGTTACTTTTTTTTCTCCTTCCTATTTTGGGGTCTGGAAATGGGATTTTGCTGAAACGCTAACGATCTTGTTCTTCTTTGTAATAACAAGCATTTCTTCTGTACGTCCTGCTTGGTAACTTCATTTTTGGGGCTGAGCACTGCGTGGAAGGTGCAAGCACACAGGGCAGAGTGGCTGGTGTGGTGTCTCTGAGGGCTTTTGAAACTGGATGATTACCTAAAGGTTCCCGCCCCCCCCAGCCCCTGCTTTCCTCAAGAAACCATTTTGAATCCCCATGGGAGCAGGAGTGTTTCAGAGGAAGAAAGACTTGATAAAATCACGTATTTGATGTTGAAGTAAACAAACTTGTATTGTTCATCCAGAACTGGAGTTTTGACTACAAACAGGAGAAATTCCTGGCAATGCCCTGTGGCAGGCGTCAAGTGCTTGGGAGTCAGTGCCTGTTTCCTAGACCACTTTTGATGTCTGTATAAGTAATTTGCTGTCCATTTGGACCAGTCTGGGGCAAGGTAATCACTAATTTTAGCTGATCTGTATGTCCTGCATCACCAGGCGCTGCCATTTGCTTTGCCACACCAGCATGGGGCTGGGAAGGAAATTTTCCTCTCCGTTTGGACTTCAGGGAAGGACACTTTTAGGTGGACTTAATAAGGCCCTTCTTATCTTTCAGCTCAGGCAGTTGAATGGTGAGGTTTAGGGAACAGGGGTCTTTCCTTAGACCAAGTGCTATTTAGGACTAAGTTGATAAGCCCTTCACACAAATAGCCAAAAGCAGCCCTGTCTTTGCAGCTTGTCAAACATCTCGCATTTTCACTAGTTTTAGAACGGGTGTCAGAGACGTTTTGATACATAGATTTGAAAATTTTACCATAACTTCTGCAGATCTCTTTATCCTGCACTTACAAAGAATTCAAACCCCCGTGCCCCAGATCCTGAGCTCCTCCAGCATTTCCCCTAGGAGTGATGGTTTAGGGATTTGAGAGGTCTCTGCTCTCTCCAGACTCTGTTCTTGTGCTGGCTGCTGTGAGCAGAGTGTGTTCATTCCATGTTTACTTGCATTTTGCTGTGTGTAAAACTGAAGCCTTGGCTCAAAATGGAGTCGAGAGACAATTCTGCTGCTTGCTTTTTCCAGCAAGTGTTGAGTTGGAGCCATGTGGTGTGATTTAAGAAGCTGTGTAGCTTCTGTTAGGTGAGGAATATCCTGACTGAGCTGTGCTTTGGGAGGGTAGGAGATGCTTGGGTTTTTAGTGGGGCAGTGTTAGCAGAGCCACATCTTTTTGATGTGCTTTGGGCCGTTCCTGCCACCTCCTTTCTCTTGCAGACACTGCCTGGACCACCCCTCTTCCCTTTCTGTCTCAGGGACTTACTGCATGAGGTATAAGGAGCTTTAAGCAGTTAGTACCGTGCCTGATTCCTCCTCCCTTGTTCTTTTTCTGTAGCTGGTCAGCGAGAAGGTCGGAGGGGCCGAAGGGACCAAGCTAGACGATGACTTCAAGGAAATGGAAAAGGTGAGTAGGGAACAAGAGGAATCTCTAAAATCACCTATATAACTCCTCTGTGACCTTGCTGAAGCCCTGAGCTGATCTTCACTGCTGCTGGGTCATCTTGTCTTTCCTACAGAAAGTGGACCTGACCAGCAAGGCAGTTACAGAAGTATTGACCAGAACAATAGAGTACCTCCAGCCGAACCCAGGTGAGTGCCTGGACTTCTCCTCTCCCCTTCCCTCTGCCCCCCAGTTTTCTAAGGAAAGAGGCAGAGGGGGCAAAGAGGCATCAGAGAGAACTTTTTTGGCCCTGAGATACCGGTACCAGCCCACGTTTGAGATCAGGCACGCTGCCTCCCTTGACCAGAGGTGTGCTGGGCCATGTTGTACATGTGGCCGTCCTGTGGCCTCGCTGGCTGAGCTGGTGGGGTCTGGTCCCGGGTCACCGGTGCTTTGCGACTCAGGTGAAAATCCTGATACCCCTCCTTCCCCATGCTGTGTTTCTGGGCTGTAAGGCACTGCTGTTGCTGTTGAACAGTAAAAGAACTGACACATGTTTCACCTTGGACCTAGAGAGGCCCTGAAGGGGGCCTTTTTTTCCTGGGGTGTCCAGAAAAAAAGTGGCGTCTCTGGGCTGGGAAGGGGTGGCTGGCTTTGTAGGCATTGCCTCTGGAGCCTGCTGTCCTGCATGCTTCTAGCCAGCTCGTTCAGAGAACACTCCAGGGACTATGGGAGGGCTGGGGAAACTCCTTTGGCCTTCGCTAGTGAACTGTGGGGAACTATTTTTGCTTGCTGTCTTGGAAAAGAAACTTCTCTTTTCGTAGCAAATGATATTTCTGGTAGATGAAGACAATAGGGCTTCTTGGCTTTGGGTGTAGCTTTAAACAAAAAAAAAGTTGGCAGTGGCCAGCAGCTGCTGGCAAGTCCCAAGTAATTGCAAACACGGCTGTGGCTGTTTCTGTGCCAGCTTCCAGAGCCAAGCTAACCATGCTCAACACGATGTCAAAGATCCGCGGGCAGGTGAAGAACCCCGGCTACCCGCAGTCGGAAGGGCTGCTGGGGGAGAGCATGATCCGATACGGCAAGGAGCTGGGCGAGGACTCCAACTTCGGTGAGTGTCCCATCGGGCCAGCTCCCCCTAGGAGCGTGCAGATGCGATGGCGAAGGCTGCTGCCAAATTTCCAAGCTGTTACTCTAAATTCTGGAAGGTCTGTGCGACCCTTTGCATCACCTAACCGTACTGGGGGGTCTTAAAAGAGGTTCTAAGGCTTCCACCCAGGGCAGCAGGGAAGGGGTGAGCAGAGCCCAAGTGTCCTGGATCCCAATCCGTGGTATTACTTGCAAAGCCACCTTTTAATGCTTTCTTCTTAAACACTGAGATAAATTTTCACATAGGAAAAAATGCTTCCTTGCTTCTAAGCTGAACAACGGTGACGTGGAAACTAGATTGAGCGAGATTGGGAGTTTTATGGTGCAGTTTCCAGCTAGACCTCTGCTATAGGGAGGCTGTAGCCAAGAAATCTTTTTGCGTGGCGATTTCTCATAACCACATGTGATTTGCAGGGAGGAGGGGGGTGAAGCTTTTCAGTGACATCGATTTTAATCCACTAAAACATCAGCCTGCGCACGTGACGGACCTGGTACAGTGCACAGCTGTCTGATGGCTTCCAGCGCAGGGAGGAGCCTTCTTGCCTCAGGAAAACTAAAAAGCTCTGGCTACTTTGTGGGAGTGACGAAGGATTCTCAAGGGTGTCTCTGGCCTACTCGGAGCCCTGCATCTCTCTTGGCTTGCAGGAACTGGAGTTGTTACAGAGAGCAAGGGGGAAGGAAGGGGGAAGAACACACCAAACCTGATTTCCTTGAAGCCTCTCTTTAAAGGAACACTTAACTTGATAAATTGCTGTGTTAGTACTGCATCCCTCCCTAGGACAGGTTATCTAGAGTACGACAATTGAAATAACTCTTCTTATATGTTTATTTTTCCAGCTGGACAGTAGAGTGATGTTTTCACTTTACCCTCTATTTCACTTGTGTATTCTCCTGTGTTAATGTAGTGCTGAAACGGTTGGTTTGTCAAAGCTGCACAGGAATAATTTAATCTATAAATGGTTTTCACTGGAATAAAAAGCCAAGACTAAATATGCTTTGCTGCAAGTCTGTCTGGCTTAACTGTCATTGTGGCAGGAGCCTTAGAAAAGCATGAAGCTAAATAGGTTTCAATAAGCAACTTTAAGCTCTCTAATTCAGAGGGGAGAAGAAGGGATAAGGTTGGCCTGGTAGAGGTTAGTGTCTAAAATGAATAAAAGGCACTGCAGGTTTGCTGCCAGTATCTGGGGAAACTTGAAAAAGTTGGTCAGAGCACTCTGGGCTTAGAATTGTCTGAACAAAAGGATAGCCAGGCTGGATCAGACCAAATGCACCTCTGCCCTGGGCTTCTCTTGCCAGCCGTGGCCAAGGAGCAGAGTGAGGTTAAAGCACTGCATGGCCAATTAACAGCTCAGCGACTCCCTGATCTAACAGGGAGCTTAAAAATAGTGCTTTTAAAAGCTTTTAAAAGTATTTTTACCTTTTCCTTCCTCTGTGTAGTTGGTAGAGATTGTTCCTGTTTTTCAGAGGAAAAAAGTGAAGCATGTTAGTGAAGTGTCTTGTGTGGAGTCAGTAGCAAGAGGCAATTGCCTGCTCTCATGCTGGGCACTGCTCACGCCATGTCAGGCTTGGAGATTTGCTCCAGATAGAAATGTGGGGGTGTTGGATGGGGGACGGAGCTTGCACACGCTCAGTGTCTTGGCAGAATGGCTCTGCATGCAGCCGCCACAGACTTCGGCTCTGTTTAACTGGCTGGCCCCTTCTCCCTTCTCCCTTTCTCTTCCCTTCCTTTTCTCACTCGAAGGCGATGCGCTTCTTGATGCTGGCGAATCTATGAAGCGGTTGGCTGAAGTGAAGGACTCGCTGGATATTGAAGTCAAACAAAATTTTATTGATCCCCTCCAGAACCTGTGTGACAAAGACCTGAAAGAGATCCAGGTAAACACCTCGATGGTTTTCTCTCCTCCTCACCTCTTTCATTCCTGGCCTATTCTGGCTATTAGTGCATGTAACTGCTTGCTCTGTCATGGTGGGAACCAAGGACTCGCGTAAGTATCGGGTCTGTTGCCCTGCACCACGCGTGCTTTGTCTCTGCAGATTCACTAGTATTTCCTCCCTGCTCAGCACTGCTGCTGCTACTGCGCAGCTCATGAGGCTGGATGCAGGTTTGAATGGTTCTTCATTTACAGTGTTTTATGGAAGCTGCCGTGGGAGTACGTCCCAACATGGGTTCTGGGCTTGCTAAATTTGGTTCTTTGTGATGTGAGCAATCAGCCGTGTTACATTTGGGTTGCCTGGCATTAAATTTCACAGTGTTCTTTATAGCTGTTGACTCTATTTTGTTAGTAGCCTGGATTCTGTAACACAACTTTCAAGCTATCAGCAAGCTTCCCTGTAGGTCTCTTACACAGCATCTCAAGAAGGCCCTTTGGTGTCTTGCTGGGGAGACACGGAGCTTGGTAGCTCCCACGTGCTACCGCAGAGACAAGTCCATGCAAAGCATGGCTGGGCTTTGTAATAAGATCCATCCAAACCTCTAATTCACAAGGCAGCTCTCTCGAGTGAATTTTCGCTTACGGTGGTGTCCTAGATAAAATAACTGCCAACTACTGTTTCAGTACTTATCTGTAGTCCAATTCTGCAGGCTGCTATAGAGCTAATTTAAACTGCCCTGCCCTAAGCAGTCAGGGGATGCAGTGCCCAGAGCCTGCATCCCAATTCCTGATCTCCAGAGATCCCCATTGCTCCCAGGGAGCTGAAAGTAGCAGTCCAGCTCTTCATCCTCCCGAAAGCCTTGCATGGGGAACAGACCCAGGCTGTCCCCGAGAGTGTTTTCCTCCAGCTCTCAGCTGGAAGGGGGTGAAATTACATCATCACGCCAATTTGTTGAGGGTTGTTTCTTAGTAAAAAGCCCCCATAGTCACAGCAGTAATCCTTGCCAAACTGAGCTCGGACAGTCCGCTCCCCTCTGTTGCCGCACAGCAGCCCTGCCTTGCAGCTCTCCATCACAACCTGGAGCCTCTCTGGAGCCTGAACAAAGGTGGGAGCCACAGAAGCGTGTGCTCTGAGGTCAGGTTTCTGAAATGAATGAACTTGGCCTGTAACTAGAGCTGCCTTCCCAGCAAGAGAGCTTGGCTGCTCCCAGGCTCTGGCTTTTCCTTCTTTTCCTTTACTGTTCATAACCATCCTCTTCCCAGCATCATCTCAAGAAGCTGGAAGGCAGACGCTTGGACTTTGACTACAAGAAGAAACGACAGGGCAAAATCCCCGATGAGGAACTTCGACAGGCCATGGAGAAATTTGAAGAGTCCAAGGAAGTAGCGGAGACCAGTATGCACAACCTCCTAGAAACTGACGTGAGTGCCTGGGGGGAGCGCCGGCTCCTCTGCCCCGGGCTGAGAGCCGCTGGGTGGGTTGCATGTTTCTGTGTACATGAGGGTGGGAACTCTCGAGGGATGCAGAAGTCAGACACTGATTTCCACTCTCGTTTTTGCAAGCGTGGTTTTGCTCTCTCAATACCCAGATCTGAGTGCCCAGCACGTGGCTTGACAGGCCTGTTATTCTTTCTGTAGCCCCTCTTTCCTGATCCAGCTCTTGGCCAGAGGAGAGGCTGTGGCTTGTACCAAAACAGATCTCTTGGTCACTGTGCTGGTGGGAGTGAGTTTGGGCAGGTAATGCAGCTTACTTGGGAAGGATTTGAACAGCTAGCAAAGCCCAGAGAGTGGTAGGAGGTGTCTTCTGTCCTGCTGAGTCTCAGCCAGTGCCTGACCTCTAGTGTCTGAAATCCCAAACCTTCTCCTCATCTCCCTGGGGAGGCTGCCCTTCGCACATGTTCCCCAGTATGGTCTCAGCCCCCATACACAATGTAGGAGTCTCGTGTCAGCTGGGAAGAACTATTCATCCCACCTTGGTGTGATTCTCACAGATCGAGCAGGTGAGCCAGCTCTCAGCCTTGGTGGACGCCCAGCTGGACTACCACAGGCAGGCAGTGCAGATCCTGGACGAGCTTGCGGAAAAACTCAAACGCAGGTGAGTCTCAGGGTGCTGTAGGCACTCTCAATTTTCACAGCTGCAAGCTCTCCCTGTGATACTTGTCTGTAAATACCTGACCATCCCTCTAAATCTATCTCCTGGCATGAAAGCCGCTTCTTGCAAAATCTAGAGCTTCAATCCAAACTTCCTCCAGGTTGGAGGGAGCGATGCCAGCTGCACAACCTGCTTTCAGTGACAGGCACAGTCTGACATCTGAAACGAAGCCTCTGTACTTGCGCCGTGGGCAGCTGGTCTCTGCTGGGCTGAGCCCTGCCTTGAATTGGGGTGTGCAGCTCCCAGGGAGGCTGGAGTTGAATTTGGCAGGGGTGGAGAAGAAGGATGAAATCCCCTTCATGCCAGGGCTCCCAGCTCCTTGCACTCTGGGCATTGAGCATGGGAGTGTCCCCCAAGAAGTGCCTTTTGCCCAGACCCAGGATCGAGTCAAAAGTTGCGTCCTGATGTTGGAGCAGATGGCTCAAGTGTCACGAGCTGGACATGCCTGTCATCCTGTGTCACCTGGAACCGCCTAGCCTAGAGTCTTTGTGCCATTAGCATCCGTTGTGGTTAAGGAGGGTACCCGAACATGGTTGTGGCCCAGAAAGGTCCGTGACAAGGGCTCCTTGTTGCTCTGAAGACCAGAAGGTGAATGCAACGTGGTGGCCACAGGCCAGTGGAAGAGCACCTACATCACCTCCTTAAAGGCAGGCATCTCTGAGCCCTCTGCCAGAACCCTTGTTTTCCAGCAAGCCCTACTCTCGCTTCTGTCTACACGGCGGTCTCCTGGTAGACCCTGCCGCTGATGTGGCACTGCCGCATGCGCTCAGGGGTTTTGAGCCATGTGAATTGGTGAAAGGCAGATGGATGTCTGGCACACAGGAGCAGGGAGAGCTGTGGAGCTGCCTGGTCTTGCTGCTTTCCCTGCCCCTCCTCAAGTGCCTGACCTCCGCAGCGGCCACAGGGAACGTGCCGTTGCTGCCGAAGTGCCAAGAAACACAGAGGTGCTGTTGAAATACTGAGCGAGCTGGTTCACATGACTGCCGTGGCTTGCACAGTCATTTTTCCTGCTGCTCTGCCTCACCTGAGCAAGCATCTCCCCAAACCCTGGCCAAGGAAGGAGAGGCAGTTTCGTTGCATCCGGGGCTTCCCTGCGGAGCCGGGGATGTGCCTTCCTCAGCCAGGCACAAGGTGGCTTGGACAGAGCCAGGGCAGCCTCTCTGCTTCTTGGGGTGATTTGGCGATGCTGCCCTGCTGTTCTGTCCTCGTAGAAGAAACTGCCGAGTGGATCCTGTGTCTGGTTTGAATTAAGAAATGCTGGGAGGATCCTGCCAAGTGTGAGTTTTCAGACTGCAGCACGAGTGTCCTCTGCTGGCCTGAATTGCCTCAGACACCTCCACAGCAAAGCCTGGGGCGTGTGGCCCTCTCTAAGGGCCAGGTCCCAAACCCTGGGCAAGATCCATCTTCAAAATGCCCCAGCATAGAGGGTTGTGCAGATTCTTGTCTAAAACCCGTTTTTTTCCCCTGCATAGCCACTGAGGAGAATAAACATCATGTTGATCGCATCGTATTCTGTTTCCTATTTTAGTTGATCCACATTTCTTTTCCTTCTTTCAGAATGAGGGAGGCCTCCTCACGTCCCAAGCGGGAATACAAGCCCAAACCCAGGGAGACATATGACTTTGGAGACACTGACCAATCTAATGGGGGCTTCTCTTGTAATCCTACCCCCAAAGTCTCAGGTAAAGTTGTCCCATGTGTGTACGTACACAGGTGCCTCTGGAGCAGCCTCCTGGGGATGGAGGGGAACTACTCTGCCTGGAAATGATGTTTCTAGTGTGCTGGATGTGCCTGTGCGAGCTGGTGGCTCTGAAAAATGTCAGAAATGCCTCTAGACTCGAGCTGTTTTCTCTTGGGGCCCAGCAGCCTTTGTTATATTGGCTTTGGGGACACCCCAGCGGGGTCTCCAGTCCCGGCCCACTCGCCTGTAGTGCCCAGTCAGTGCCAGCAGTGGCAGACAGGAAAAATGAAGCATCTCTTGCTCCCTCCCCGTCTTCCATCATGCTGCATTCGTCCCTCCCTGGTCCCGGCGAGGCAGACGGGTTTCTAACAGCATGTGGGCCACCCTGTTTCTCCTAACAGATCCTCCCTTTGGGCCCTGCCTTTCCCTCTTTCCAGTTCACGTTGTTTTTAAGCATGTCTCTTTTTGTTTGGAAGCAGCTTCCTCCTCTTTCCGATCCGACAAGCCGTCCCGGGCCTCCGTCAGGAGTATCCGTGAGTTTCCTCCCTCCGCACTGCATGATGTGTGACCATCTCTCCCCATCCCTCCTCGCTCCTCCTTCTGTGACGCTGCTGCTTGGAGCCGCTAATACCTCCATGCTGAGCCTGGCCAGCAGAACAGCTAAGCTAAGCTGAGCTAAGCCTCGAGCTAAGCCCCAAATTAAAACAGCCACGCTATAATGGTATTTACCACCCCAAAGCTGAGGCCTTTGCTCACCTGGAGGAGTCGTAGCAGCTATCATCACGCAGGCCCTGCGTGAGGCCGCAGGGATCAGATGCTTTTCCACAAGGTATCAGACATCTCGAGGATTAACCCGTTCTCGTTACAAGCACCCAGCCTGGATCTCTCCCACTCCTGCTCATGCTGCCCTCCCCGTATCCCACTGCTGAAGGCTGGAAGGAGCAGGTAGAGCCTCAGCACGCTGAGCGGGTTTTGTGATCCCAGCTGGGCAGCGAGGAGCCTTGAATGGGTTGTGACCATGGGGTCTGCAGGTCAGCGTTCCTGCTGAAGGGACCCAAAGGCATCTCTTTGGGGTCCCACTGGCATCCCATTGGGGTCTCGAGGCCAGGCTGGGTCCGTGGCTCAGAGCCATCGTGGTGGGCAAAGCTCGTGGTGGTGCAGCAAGGGGGCAGGAGGACTCGAGGAGCGCAGTGTAGGGGAAGTGCTGTGGTGGTGGGACCAGCCTGGTATTTTGGGAAGTTGTCTCCAAACCATGAACCTGCTTGGCTGCCGCTTTTGGTGTTTTCCGAGTTCTCTTCTGATGCTGGGTCCTTTCTTGCTGCAGATGTTCAGCAGACCAGATGTGCTGGCTGCCATTCGTGCCGTTCCCCCCTGTCCTGGTTGGAAGAGCTCTAGCACAGAGGGAGGGGATCGGGGGCCCTGCAGACTCTGGTGGCCTGTATCAGCTCAGTCCCCTTTTCAGTGGGACCCCTACAGCTGCAAAGCTGAGTGCCTGCCCATCCCAAAACTTTAGTGCATAGGCAGAGCAAGCAGCAGCTTTCCCTGCTACAAAAAAATCCCCTTTGCATTCGAAAGGTCTGATGCTTAAATCATGGTGCTGATATGTGGGAAAGAGACTTTGGTTTTCTCCCCGTTTTTGGGGGGGGCCTCACGTGCAACATCAAGCTGCTAATTGATTTGAAGCCCTGTGCCGAGGGAGGCAGTCGCAGTCTTCTCCCTCCCATTGCCCTCAGGCTTGGGGTGACCCCTCTAAAGGGACCCCTGGGGTCCTCCTCTACCACGTACTGATGTCTAACCCCGTTGTTGACTAACTGATGAACTGCATGACAGCTTCTCTCGTCTCTGGAGGAATAATATGGCTTTTCTAATCTAGTTTAGGTTGGAGTTTAGCTTAGAGCAGGGGAAGTCCAGGCAGGAACAGGCAGCACGGGTTGCTGGAGGTGGAAGTCTGCTTTGGGAGAAGCTCACGAAGGATGTGGTTGCAGGAAAAAAGCAGAGGAACCAGTGAGCTAAAAGCCAGCGAGGAGTTTACACTGAGTTAATGCTTTACTACTGGGGCAACGTGAAGGGCCAGCTTCTCCCGGGCCGGGTTGTGAAACCAGTTGTGCAAGCCCCAGCTCTGGCAGAGCCGATGATCCCACCCGGTGTCCGGATCTGGCATCCGCCAGCACAAGTGCCAGGAATCCCCGGCATAGGCAGAGCCGGGGACTCAAGGAAGGGGGTGTGCAGGGGGTCCGGCTCACCTCTCCCCCCGCCTTCCTCTCCCCACAGCCCCCCTGGACCAGCCCTGCTGCAAGGCTCTCTACGACTTCGAACCCGAAAATGATGGCGAGCTGGGCTTCAAGGAAGGCGACATCATCACCCTGACCAACCAGATCGACGAAAACTGGTACGAGGGCATGATCAACGGCCAGTCGGGCTTCTTCCCCCTCAACTACGTGGAAGTGCTGGTTCCGCTACCTCAGTGAAACGGCATCGCTCCCGTCCCCCCTCCGCTCGCGCGGGGCCGAGCCTCCATTCCACCTCCATCCTGACACTGGCCCTCTCCGGCGGCGGGGCCGTGTTATCTCTGCATCACCTCGGGGTGAGATTGCCACCAGGGAACAAGCCAGAAGGGTCAAACGACCCCCCCACCCCCCGTGAATTTGGTTATTTTGATTTTTTTTTTTTTTTTTTTTTCCTGGTGCTTGAACTTCGGTACTTTGCGCGCCCTGCCAGGTCCCCCCCCGGCTGTACGATTGTCGCAGGCCTCTCCCTGTCCAGTTTTTGTCTTTCCTTTGGGTCAAGCATCCGGATGAGCCAGGTGGGAGAGCCGGGATGCATCCTTTCGTGCTGAGCATCAGCACGGGGAGACACACGGCCTGGGGGCGGGGGGCAAAGCAGCCCCCAGCCTCACTGAGGGGCAACCCCTTCGCCCCCCACCCCCTTGAACACTACCCGTCTCCCTGCGGGTGCCCAGCCTCCCTACAGCCCAACACCGATGCAGGACCCCGGCTCTCCCGGCTCCCGGGGGCTCAGGGGAGGGATGGCACGGCACAGCAACAACACTACGACACCCATCAAACACTAAGCCAGCCCCGCAGCGCGGGTGCTGAGCCCTGCGTGGGGCTCTGTGCCCTCCCTCCCCACCCCGGAGGGACAGAGCAGGGATGTCCCCTGCCTGCTGTTACCCCTCTGCCGTCTCCCTGCAGAGCTCGACTCCAAAAGGGGTGGCTGCTCCCTTCTGCCCTTGATTTTAAGTATTTTAAGCCAGGTTGCTTCTGGACCTTGGGCTTTTCCTACTACAAACTCTACCAACTCCATCAGAGCTGGGGGATAATTTGGGAGGGGGTGAAGAATTGGGCCACAGCCCGGGGGTCTACCCACCGTGGGGCAGAGCAGGCTCCTCTCCCTCAAAGGTTCTGCACTTACTGTCCCCGGGGAGCCGTCGGCACCCCGTGCCGCAGGACCGGGGCTCGTGGCTGCAGGGTTGGAGCTGGGCTGATCCTCACGTGCCTTTCCTGCGCCCCCCACCTCTCTCTCACAGTGACCCTCTTTTGGGGGGTGGGGGTGGGGGGGCAACGTGCCCCTCTGCCACCGGGTTTGGTGGGAAAAGGTATGGTAACATCTCAGCACCGCTTCTGCCGCTCCTTAGCCCCGAACCTCCCTGCGTGTTGCTTATCATGGGGGTCAGGATGGGGCCCGGCAGCGCTCGCACCATCTCTCACTTGACTCCGTGGTTTTCCCTGCTAGAAAAGTGGTCTCTTTCCTCCTCTCCCATCCTCAGCCTTGGTCAGGCTCCGGCATTTCTCCTCCTTGGCTAGCGTTGTCCCTGCCTGGCCGGGGGGGGGGGCTGAGCCCCAGCTCTGCACCGGGCCCGTACTGCAGCACATCCCTGTCCCTGCTGCTCCTGGCTCCTGTTACAGTTACACAGCCCCGTTTTAATGATTTTAACCGTGCATGTCGATGTATGTCCGATCCCCTGCTGCGCCGTGCTCCGAGCGGGCTGACCGGTGACCCCGGTCCCAGATGCTGGTGGCACGGGGCAGTTCCCCTTCGCTCCCAGCAGCGCAGGGAGCCCAAGGGACCGGTGTCCTCGGGGCCCTCGCCTCTGTCCCCTGCCTGGTGGGGACCGGGGTCACGTCTCGGGAACGCTGGTTCCCGCTCAGGTGGATTGAAATGCGTTTTGTCAGCTGGGACAACTTGCTAGACCTTTTTTTGTAATGGTTTCTCCTGGTTTTTAGGGGAAAAAAAGACGACCCATAAATCTCGACTTGTATCTCTGAATGAAAGTATTAAATGTTTTCTTCTTTCTAACACCTGCGTCCTCTGTGAGTGCGAGACTGGGCTCCGAGGGGGTCCACGGCGGGATGGAGGAGCAGCCCCAGATGAACAGCCCCCCGGTTCAGCCCCCAAATCCAGGCAGCAGGATGGCGACTGCAGCCCACGAGGCCACCGGCACCGTCCCTCACCGCAGCGCCGGCAAGATGTCCCCAAGCCAGCAGAGCCGAATGCTGGCCGCCTCTCAGGAACTCCTCTTTAATCAACTACCACTTCCACAAACAACTTACAGCCGAGACTCCCACCACCACCACCACCCTCCCCTCCACCGCTGCCCTGGGACCGGCACAACCACGGGACACCCGGGTGGCCGCTCCGGAGCAGGGCAGGAGCCGGCGGGGTCCCGGGACCCCTCGGATGAGCTCCCTGGAGCAGCAGGCGATGCGGTGTCCCCGCAGCGCTGCCCCGCGCCGGGTCTGGATGAGCCCCCTTGGGCTTGGGGGGGGCTGCTGAGCTGAGCCCTGGCTGCTGGGAAGGCACCTGGTCTGAGTCGAAGGGGGGGCTCCCGGCCCCTCAGCTGCTCAGCTTGAGGAGGCTGTAGATCTGCTCCAGGATGTGGGTGAAGCTCTGGTCTTTGGGGGTGCGGGAGGCCAGGGAGCCCTGAGACGGGGACGCAGGCCAGTTAATTAAAACGGTGAGGTGGTGGGAGCTGATGCCCTGGCTAATGCCCCCTCCCCACCCAGCTTAGCGGAGGAAGCCCTCTCCTCACCTTCAGCTTGTCCAGGTACGTCTGATCCTGACTCCACAGCTCCTGAAACTTCACCAGGTCGGGGGCTCCCTTATAAAACTCCACCAGCAGCGTCTGGGGTGGGGGGAGAGAGGGGCTGCAGGCACCGGGGCTGCCCCGGGGTCAGGCACGTGGCCCCCCACCCCTGTGGCACTGAGACCTCAACGGCACGGTGGGGATGGAGAAGAGATTGTCACCGTCACTGGGACCGACGGCAGGACGAGGATGGGTGGCGGAGGCCCAGCCAGCCCCCGGTGGGGTCGGGGAGTCGTCCTTGCTGGGGTGGACGGGGTTTTTGGGGCCCCCACCCCACGCTCACCATCTCCTGCAGGACATCGTTGGTGAGGAAGCCGTCCTGGATGTAGGCCACCTCCACGTCCATGGGGATGCCGTAGTCGTTGGGCCGTTGCTGGAGGATGGGGGAGCACGGCGGGGGGGTCACTCCACAGCACTGGGGCCACCCCCATCCCAAATAACCCCCCCATGAGGCCGGTGACCGCTTACCTCCGGTGGCGGCATCACCCAGAAGGGCGCGATTTTGGACTCCACGCCGGGGTTACCGTGATAGTAGGGTCCTGGGTGGGGAAGGGAGAGAAACAGGGCTGACACGGGTGGGGGGGTGACAGTAGCCCCCCGCACCCCCGGGACCGCGGGGAGCGGGTGCTTACCGCAGATGAGGGCCAGGCAGGGCTGGAAGCCGTTGCCGCTACCCTGGAGCTTGAGCTGATAATCCATCTGCGCGTCGATGTCGTGCAGGGAGGGCAGCGCGGGGCCGAAGGGGTGGCTGTGGTACCAACCCACCAGCGACAGCCCCCGCAAGAACAAGCTCTGGCAGATCTGGGACAGGCAGAAACCGTGGGTCCGGGTCCTCCGGGACCCCCAGGACCCCCCCTCATCCCACCCCATCCCTGGGGGTGGTTTACCTCCTCTTCCACGGCACCGGCAGCCTCGGCATCACCCAGGCGGGTCCGGCATGGGAAGGCTCGCAGCACCGTCAGCACTGGGGGGGGGACAAACACACGGGTGGGTGAGTGTCTGCCCATCCCCTCCCCACCAGCGCCACCCACCCACCCACCCACCCTGCTACCTACACTGTGTATTGGTGTCCCACCGCCCACCCAGGTAGCCCACCACTTCGCTCCGCGTCAGGTGGCTGTGGAAATCCTAAAGGAAAAAGTTAAAATCAACCATTTGGCCCCAAAACGACACCAGGGACACCCCCCTCTCCCCGCAGCTGTCCCCAGCGCCATCAGAAATGTCCCAACCTGTGTCCCCCACCCCACCCCCGGGAGGGGACGCACCAGGAGCAGGAGGACGTTGCTGGAAATGGCCACGTTGAAGGGCTGGAACTTGTTGATGGCGGCGAAGGACGTCACCTCCACCAGGGTCTGGGGGTTCCTGGAAAAGCCGCAGCCCCGCTACCACAACCGCCCCCGGCCCCTCCGGCACCCATGGAGCCGCCGGTGGCACCCATGGGACCCAGGTCCCGTTATACCCTACCTGGCCGAGTCGCGGGTGCCCAGGGTGCAGTAGCGGACGGGCACCCGGGGTTTGCTCTCCAGCCTTTTCCCCGGGGGGCCGTGATCTGCGAAGCACAACGCCCCCGTCACCGCTGCCGGGCTGTCCAGGGTCCCTTGGGACCCCCCCCGCCCCCCCAAATGCCACCCTACCCGTCCCCGCCGGCTCTGCCAGGTTCTTGCACTGCTGCTTCTTGCTCCTCTCCTCTGGTTTTTTGGTAGCCGTCGGCTCCGGCACGGGCGCCCGACCCTCCCTCGTCGCCTCCTCTTCTTCATCCTCAGGCATCTCCTCCTCCTCACCCTCGCTGGCCAAACTCTGCGGGCAGCACAAGGCTGGCACCCATCCCACCACCCATGCTGCGGGGTCCCAGATTTGGGCTTGGGGGGCGGGGAGGGGGTCCCAACCCACCTCCTCGGCGGGCGGCGCGTTGGGCTGGTGCTTTCGCAGCCAAGCGGCTTTGTACTGGTCCAGCTTCTGGCCCTTGTAGCGGACGGACGCCCACCCGCACCCCGACTTCTTGGCGGGGTTCACCAGGCGCTTGCAGTGGGTGGCCCAGGCGCTGGGCGAGTTGAAGACCTGTCCCGTCTCCTGCCAGGTGATGGTCCCATCCGCCCCCAGGTCCCCCACGAATTTTTTGCCCTGAGGAGTTAAGGGGTGAATCGGGGAGGTACCCAGCGGTCCCCCTCCAAGTCTCCCCATTCCCGGTCCCTTGTCCTCGTCCCGCGTCCCCACGCCGGCCGGACTCACCAGGTAGTAGATGGAGAGGACGCCGCGGGCCGGCTCGAGGAGCCCGTCGCGGAGAAGGACGCGGAGGGTGATGCCGCGGCGGGTGAGCACGGCCCCCCGGGTGCCCCCCGCCGCCTTTGTCCCGCTCCCGGTCTCCGGCTCGGCCTCCGCTTCGTCCAGTCCCGGCTCCAGCTCGTCCTCGTCCTCCTCCAGGCACTCGTCCCCGCCGGGGGAGGCGGCCGCCAGCGCTGCGGGATGGGACACGCCACGTGGGGTCCGCAGCACCCGTGGGTGTCCGTCCCCGTCCCGTCCCCCCCCTCCTCACCACCACCCTTGTGGATGGGGATACTGGGACAGGGACGCACAGGGACATGGGGACAGGAAGATGCGGGCATGGGGACGTGGGGACACGCAGGGACACAGGAAGAGGGGACACGAGGACACGGACGGGGACGGACGGAGGGACAGGAGGACTCGGGGACAGGGGGATGGGGGACACTTGGGGGAGATGCAGGGGTGTGAGGAGACAGGGACAGAGTAGGGGACACGGGGACACAGGGACACAGGGATGTGGGGATGAGGGGACACGGCTGGGAGACACGGGGACGAGGGGACACAGCTAGGGGACACGGGGACATGGGAATGAGGGGACACAGGGACACAGGGACAAGGGGACATGGGGACGAAGGGACACGGGGACATGGGAATGAGGGGACACAGGGACACGGGGACGAGGGGACACGGGGACATGGGAATGAGGGGACACGGGGACACGGGGACATGGGGACGAGGGGACATGGGGACATGGGAATGAGGGGACACGGGGACACGGGGACATGGGGACGAGGGGACATGGGGACGAGGGGATGAGGGGACATGGGAATGAGGGGATATGGGGACACGGGGACACGGCTGGGGGATACAGGGACGAGGGGACACGAGGACATGGGAATGAGGGGACACAGGGACACGGGGACACGAGGACGAGGGGACACGGGGACATGGGAATGAGGGGACACAGGGACACGGGGACATGGGGACGAGGGGACATGGGGACGAGGGGATGAGGGGACATGGGAATGAGGGGATATGGGGACACGGGGACACGGCTGGGGGATACAGGGACGAGGGGACACGAGGACATGGGAATGAGGGGACATGGGGACACGGGGACGAGGGGACACGGGGACGAGGGGATGAGGGGACACGGGGACACGGGGACGAGGGGACACGGCTGTCCTGGCCCAGCAGGTCCCCAGAGCCTGGTCGGAACCCAGAGGGGTGCTGGGGGGTGGTGTGGGGGGGAGAACGAGCACGGCCCCACGCGTGACCCGGGCTGTCCCCACGGCGGGGTTGCCCGCCCGTGTTGCAGGCGCGCACCGAGGGTCCCGCGTGTCCGTGCACTTGCGTGTGCGTGAGCATGCGCAGGTACACACGTGCGTGCACGGGGTGGGGGTGTGTGTGTGTGTGTGTGTGCGCGCGCGCGCGCAGGTGCATGCGTGGGTGCGCGCTCGTGGGTGCGCGCTCCCCCCCCCCCCCCCCAGTGTGTGTGTGCGCGCGCGAGCTGGGCGGGGGCGGAAGGGGGGGGGGGGGGGAGGAAGCGCGCGTGGGCGCGTGCCCCCGAGCCGGGGCGTGCGTGTCCGGGGCCGGGGCGCGCGTGTGCGAGCGAGCGGCGCGCGCCCGCCGGTGTACCTGCCATTGCTCCGCTCCCGCCGCTCCCCGCCGCTCCCCGCCTCCCCCGGTGCGTGCGGCGGCGCCACGTGATGGGGCGGCCCCGCGCGCTCCGCCCCCCCCCCCTCCCCCGGGGGGTGGGTGTGTGCGGGGGGGGGGGGGGGGGACGACACACAAACACCGGCACCGGGGGACGGGGGGACACGGGGACAGAGACCCCAACCGGGGCTCTGACCCACCCCCCCCCCCCCCGTCCGGTGGCCGTGGTCCGGTCCGGTCCGGTCCGGCGGTACCTGCGGTTCCTGCAGCGGATGGCCCAGCCGGTGCCACCACCCCGGCCGGACCGATCCCGGTCCCGGTCCCGGTCCCGGTCCCGGTCCCGGTCCCGGTCCCGGTCCCGGCACAGCTACGAGGGCTTCGTGGAGAAACGGGGGCCGCGGGACCAGGTGGGACCCGGGACCGAGCCCCGGTACCCACCGACCCCCCCGGGGACCGACACCCCACCCCCCCCAGTCGCCTCCGCCGCCCGGGGCCGGTTCCCGGTGGCGGAGCCGAGTCCCGTCCCGCTCCCGGAGGGTCTGGGCCGGGCTGCGGGGGCTCCCGCTCGCCTTCTACGGGGGGACCCCGGGACTGCGAGGTATGGGGGCGGGGGGGCCTCCCCACTCGGGACCGGGACCCCCGGGTGGGCTGTCCCGGGCTGGGACCCTTGAGATTTCCCCCAGTTTGGGACACAGCCCCCCCCCCTGCCGTGGGACCCCCCCCGAGGCTGGAGACACCCATTGGGTGGGCACCCCCGGATGGGACCCCCCCATGTCTGGGACCCCCCTGGGGCTGGGACCCTGGGATTGGGACCCCCCCTCCAAACTGGGACCCCAGAGACACCCCTGGACCAGGACCCCCCACCCCAGGGTGGGACCCCCAGGACATGAAACCTTTGGGTGGGACTGGGTGGGTTCCCCCAGACTGGGACCCCCAGGGTGGGACCCCACTATTGGGACCCCTGAAACACGCCTGGGCCATGACCCCCCTCAGGGTGGGCTCCCCCAGGGTGGGACCCCCAATGTGGGACCCCTGGGACTTTTGGGTGACACTTGGGGGGGGGGGGGGGCACCCCAGGCTGGGACCCACCCAGGGCTGAGACCTGACGCACTCGTGTCCGTGGTGGCGGCCAACGGGGGGGCCACACGCGGATGCCCCCAGCCCCTGGAGATGCTGGACCTGGGTGAGCTGGTGGCCGTGGAGCCGAGGGTGGGGGGCTCGTCCTCAGGCTGAGGGGACAGGAGGTGACAATGAAGGTGAGGGGCACCCCATGGAGGGGGGGGGGGGGGGGCACACTGAGGGCACCCGGGGGGGATTGGGGGTACCCGGGGGGGGGGGGGGGCTGGGGGCAGAGGGTAGATGAGGGATGTAGAGGGCACCAGGCGGGGCAGAGAGGGGGTCTGGGGGGGACCCAGTGTCCTTGGGGGGGTGTTGGGGGACAGAGGGGGCTGGGGACGTGGGGGGGGGGGCACAACAGGCAAGGACTGGGGGGGTGGATTTGGGGGGACAGAGGGGACAGGATTTGGGGAGTGGGGGCACTGGGGGCTGGATTTGGGGGGACAGGATTTGGGGAGTGGGGGGATTGGGGGGCACTGGGGGCTGGATTTGGGGGGACAGGATTTGGGGAGTGGGGGGACTGGGGGGCACTGGGGGCTGGATTTGGGGGGACAGGATTTGGGGAGTGGGGGGATTGGGGGGCACTGGGGGCTGGATTTGGGGGGACAGGATTTGGGGAGTGGGGGGATTGGGGGGCACTGGGGGCTGGATTTGGGGGGACAGGATTTGGGGAGTGGGGGGACTGGGGGGCACTGTGGGCTGGATTTGGGGGGACAGAGGGGACAGGATTTGGGGAGTGGGGGCACTGGGTGCTGGATTTGGGGGGACAGGACAGGATTTGGGGAGTGGGGGCACTGGGTGCTGGATTTGGGGGCACAGAGGGGACAGGATTTGGGGAGTGGGGGCACATGGGGGCACTGGGTGCTGGATTTCAGGGGACAGGGGGGACAGGATTTGGGGAGTGGGGGGACATGGGGGCACTGGGTGCTGGATTTGGGGGCACAGGACAGGATTTGGGGAGTGGGGGCACTGGGTGCTGGATTTGGGGGGACAGAGGGGACAGGATTTGGGGAGTGGGGGGACTGGGGGGCACTGTGGGCTGGATTTGGGGGGACAGAGGGGACAGGATTTGGGGAGTGGGGCCACTGGGTGCTGGATTTGGGGGGACAGAGGGGACAGGATTTGGGGACTGGGGGGACTGGGGGGCACTGTGGGCTGGATTTGGGGGGACAGAGGGGACAGGATTTGGGGAGTGGGGGGACTGGGGGCCAGATTTGGGGGTACGAGGGATTCAGAAGCAGAGGGATCGGATTATGGGGTGCAGGGGGCAGGCTTAGGGGGACACGGAGCCTTCGGCGGGGGGCACAAGGTGGGGGTGGTGACAGGACAGGGCTGTCCCCAGGGTGCCCAGCTGCTTTTTTGAGGTGACTCGTCCAGAGGCCGAGCGGCTGCTGGAGCGGAGCGTGGATGGGGGGGGAACGTGGTGCTGCGCCCCCGGGGGGGGGGGGGGTACGGCCGGGGTGTCTCCGTCACCACGCACCAGGAGGTGAACGGGTGAGTGGGGGGCTCGGGTGGGAGACGGGCATGGGTGGCATCACGGCGCAGGTCCCCATGCGAGGGGTGTCCCACCCAGGGTGAGGGTCCTCGTGGCAAGGGGTGTCCCCCCAGGGCGAGGGTCCCCGTGGGGTGTGGGGTCCCTATGCGAGGGGTGTCCCCCCCACGAGGGGTGGCAGCCCCCACTGATGCAGCCCCCCACGGCAGCACGGTGCAGGTGAAGCACTACAAGGTGAACCGCGTGGACCGGGGCTACGTCATCGACGTGGACGCGCCGGTGAGTGACGTGGGACAGAGCTGGGCTGGCCCTGGGGACAGGGATGACACCCCCCACCCCACCCCACCCCACTCCGGGCACCCACCTGAGCCCCTGGGATGGGCCCTGCAAGGGCTGAGACCCTCGGACTGGGATTCAAGGGGCTGGGACCCCCAGTGAATAGGACACTTAGGGCCTGGGACCCCCAAGGGACTGGCACCCTTGGGGTCTGACAGCCCCAAGACTGGGTACCCCAGGGCCTGGGACCCCCAAGGACTGACACCCATGGGGTCTGACAGCCCCAAGGCTGGGTACCCCAGGGCCTGGGACCCCCAAGGAGCTGTGACACACCACCCCCCCCACCACCCCCCCCCCAAGGCAAGGAGCCCTGGGAACTGGAATAGCCAAGGCTGGAACCAAGGGGCTGGGATCCCCAAGGGACTGGGACCCAAGGGACTGGGACCCCTAAGAGACTGGGACACCACAAAGGGCTGGGACCCAAGGGACTGGGACCCCTCCCCCCCCAAGGATAGGATCCCTGGGAACTGGGATCCCCAAGGGACAGGGATCCCCTAAGGGCTGGGACACCCCAAAGGGCTGGGACCCAAGGGACTGGGATCCCCCCCAAGGCTAGGATCCCTGGGAACTGGGATCCCCTAAGGGCTGGGACACCCAAGCATCTGGATCCCCCAAGGCTAGGTCCCCTAGGGAACTGGGACCCAAGGGACTGGGATCCCTAAGAGACTGGGACACCCCAAAGGGCTGGGACCCCCCAAGGCTAGGTTCCCTAAGGAACTGGGACCCCTAAGGGGCTGGGACCCCAGGGCCTGGGATCCCAATAGGACAGGGACCCCCAAAGGGCTGGGACCCAAAGGACTGGTACCCCTAAGACACCCCCAAAGGGCTGGGACACCCCCCCCCAGGGCCCAAGAGTGGTGGGCAGGGAATGGGGGACTACAGGGGACACACACCCATTGGGGGTCCCCAAGTGACACCACATCTGTCGTCCCCCCCCAGCATCGCTGCTCCTCGCTGGCCGAAGCGGTGCAGTATTTCGTGGAGAGCAGCAAGGGCAGCCTGCAGCCCCTGCACCGGCAGTACAGCCCACGGCTCGGTGGGCATGGGGGGGCTGGGGGGGGCTCAGCGGGGTCTGGGGGGGTCTTGCAGGCCGGCGTTGGGGGTGGTGGGAGCAGTTATGGGTGGCTGGAGTGGTGGAGGGCACCCGGGGGGGGGGGGTGTCTTTGCGGTGCTTGGAGGATTGCTGGAGAGTTGTATCAGTCTTGGGGTGCTTCAATATGGTGTTGGGGGGGGCAGAGCTGCTGGGGTGTCACAGGCTGGTACTGGACGTTTGGGGGGGTTTGGGGGTGTCAGGGGTAGGCAGAGGGTCCGTGACGTCACTCCGCTTCAGAGTTCGTGCAAAGGGATGGCGAGAACAGGGAGGACACCCAGGGGGGGTGTGAGGACACCCCCCCCAGCCACCCCCACACCCCAGCCCTGTGGCCTCAGGACACTGAAGCCATCCCTAAGCCCCCACCACCCTGTGCTGCAGCCCCCGGGGGGGGGGGGGGGCTGGAGGACGCCCCCCTATTTGGGGCCATCCCAGGGGAGCAGACCTACATGAACGAGCAGGGCGAAACCAGTTGGGCTTGGGGAAACTGAGGCAGGGAGGGGGCACTCCCACGCTGACCCCTGTCCTTCACCATAGGTGAGCGAGACCCCCAGAGCTCAGCACCCCATCCTGCCCCCCACCAAGCCCTGCAGCTGCCCCACAACCACGGTGAGGGGGGGGCCCAGATGCCTGGGTCCCACTGCTGGGAGAGGTGGGGGGAGCATGGGGGGGGGGGTGCCAGGATCTGGACATCTGGGTCCTGCCACCAGCTCTGGGGGGCAATGGGGACGAGTGGTGGAGTGGAGTGGTTCCTCTGGGGTCACTGACTGGTGGGGGGGCCCGAAGGGAGGGGGGCCAGATGCCTGGGTCCTCTGCCAGGCAGTCACACCCACTCCCCCCCCCCCCCCCCCATGGCACAGGCATGGCAGAGGAGCTTGCCAAGAAGCTGCAGCTGCGCCGAGCTCTCACCGGGGACCGATGGGTGCCAGCGTGGAGGGGGGGGCAGCCCGGCTGTCCCCCACTTTGTGCCAGGAACCAGCTGGGACAGCAGTGCCCCCCCCTTCCCCGGGCAAAGCTGTCCCTAGTCCCCCCTGGCCCGGGCACCCGCTCAGGACTGGGGTGGCACTGGGGGGGGGGGTGTGCAGGCAGCACAGCTTGGGTGGGGGCAGCAACAGACCCCCAACCCATATATTTGGGGAGCATCACCCCAGGCACCATCCCCAATAAAGACACTGCCCCACTCATCCCTGTCCCAGCTCCTTGCACCATGGGGGTGGCACTGGGACCTGTGTTGTCCCTGTCCCGTCCCGTCCCCCCCCAAAAAAACCCCTTCTCCACCTTGGGCTGGTGCCACCCGGCGCCCTGTGCCCCAGCCACAGCTGTGTCACACCTACATCCCAATTTATTCTTCAGGCCAGAAGCAGCTCTCGATGTGCCCAGCCCGGTGCCAGCGATGCGGAGGGGGTGGCACAGAGTTGGGGGGGGGGCAGGGTGGGAGGTTCGACTGGCGGGGCTGTGGGTGCTGGTGCACCCTCGCTCTGGGGGCTGGCACAGCCCTGCCCGTCCAGCGTACTGGGGGGGGGGGGGGTTGAGGAGGGTGTAGGGGTACATTCAGTGCTCTTGCCTGGGGGGTGCCCGCGGAGGGGGGGGCACGGCTCTAGGGCAGGCTGGCATTGGAGCTGCTGGCCGTGCTGTTGCGTTTCTGGAGGCATTTCACCGCGCTGGGCACCTGCAAGCCCGAGGAGACGTGGAAGCTGCCGCACCAGACCTGCGGGCAAAGGAGCGGGGTTGGGCTGGGGGGGAGGGCTGGCACGGGGCTGGGGGGGGGCTGAACCCCACCGCCAGCAGCCCCGGAGGAGCTGCCCAGCCCTGCCTGCCCCTTACCGTGAAGGCGGGCAGCACCGGCTGCGTGAACTTGGCCTTGAAGGTGTGAAGCAGCTGCTTGGTCCTGGCGTTGTAGAAGGACAGGAACCCTGCGGGCACAGGGGTGGGCACAGAACTTGCAGACTCCCAGCACAGTGCCCATGGTGGTGGTAATGCCCATGCTGGACATGCTGGTGTCCCATAATGGTGGCAATGTCCATAGCGGACGTGTTGGTGCTTGTGGTGGTGCCAATGCCCATAGTGGACATGGTGGTGCCCGTGGTGGACGTGCTGGTGACCCATAGTGGTGGCAATGCCCATGGTGGACATGGTGGTGCCCGTGGTGGTGCCCACGGTGGACACGGTGCCCATGCTGGACATGCTGGTGTCCCATAATGGTGGCAATGTCCATAGCGGACGTGTTGGTGCTTGTGGTGGTGCCAATGCCCATAGTGGACATGGTGGTGCCCGTGGTGGACGTGCTGGTGACCCATAGTGGTGGCAATGCCCATGGTGGACATGGTGGTGCCCGTGGTGGTGCCCACGGTGGACACGGTGCCCATGGTGGACATGCTGGTGTGCCATAGTGGTGGCAATGCCCATGGTGGACATGTTGGTGCCCATGGTGGTGGTGGTGCCCATGGTGGACATGCTGGTGACCCATAGTGGTGGCAATGCCCATGGTGGACGTGGTGGTGGCCATGGTGGACGCGTTGGTGCCCGTGGCGGACATGCTGGTGCCCCATAGCAGTGGCAATGTCCATAGCGGACATGTTGGTGCCTGTGGTGGTGGTGGTGCCCTTGGTGGTGGCAGTCCCTGCGCCCACCCCCAACACCGCCCCATCCCCACCCCATCCCGCACCCACCTTCGTGGAAGTTGCAGTAGACACCGATGCAGTCAGGCACGGGCACGTCCAGCACCTTGGCCTTGTTGGCATGCTTGGCGCTGAAGCTGACCTGCAGCCAGTTGTTGAGGTGGAGGCACCAGGAGGCCGAGGTCTTGCCCAGCTGGTCGAATTTGCCCAGGCTGCGATATGCCACCCCCACGCCGAAAGCTTTGCTGTCCCGGTCGTACCGCACCTCCCAGTAGTGGTCGTCGCCATCGATCAGCGTGTCACCTGTGGGCACGGGGCACGGCTCTGCCTGGTGCAACCGTGGGGTGCCCCGTCCTGTCCCCAGCCCTGCCAGGTCCCTCTGGGTACCCCATGCCCACCTACATCACCCTCTGTGCCCCCATCCTTTCCTGCACCCCTGCAGGGTTCCCACCAGCACCCACTGGGTGCCCCCAGCTCTCACCCAGAACCGTGTAGGACTCAGCGGTGAAGCGATCTCTGCCCCCACGCCCCGAGGGCATCCTCTTGGGCGACTGCACCACCCTAGGACAGACGGACGCCGGCAAGGAGGGGTGGGTTGCCATTACCCGGGGAAAGGGGGGCAACGCTGGGGTGACAAGGAGAGGGGGGTGATGTTACCTGGCAGGCGAGTTGGCGGGCGAAGCCGTCCTGCCCTTGCCGTCCTTCTCGCGCGCCTTGACGTCTTGCACCTTGCCGCCCGTGGCATCCCACTCCACGCTGAGTTCCTCCACCCGCAGGTTCTGGTGGCACGTGCTGGCGTCCAGCCGAAACATGAACGCTGGAGACAGCCACCGTCAGCACGTGTCCCCCCGCCACCTCGCCTGGCACCAAGGGGGTCGTGTCGCAGAACCCTGGCACACTTGGGAAGGGGCAGCATGGGGTGGCACAGGGGGGTGACGGGTGCCCTGCCATCCCCCTGGTACCCACCTCTCGTTTCCAAAGTGACCGGCTCGGAGAACTCGCCTGCCACAGCCTTGTTACATGCCCGTACCCGAAAATTCATGTACTTCATGTCAAACTTCAGTCCTGCGGGCACAGCAGGGTCACAAAGCAGGGCATGGGGGGGGGGCACTGCAACCCCCATGTCCCCTACAAAGCCTGGCACTGCCACCCAGCCCCCACGGACAGCCCCAGACCCCTGCCACCCGCAGTGCCCGCTCCCAGGCCGGCACATTTGCGGTTGGTTTTGCCCCCGTGCCCTCACCGGTGAGGGTGTACTCGGTGCCCTTGATGCCCTCGACCACCATCCAGGGCTGGTCCTCCTTGGCGCGGGGTGGCCCGTCGAAGTTGGTCCTGCGGTACTCCAGCACGTAGTGGTCAATCTTACTGTCCTCATCGGGCATCCTCCAGGCCAGCGTCACACAGTTATCGGCCACCAGCGACTCCGCCAGGTCGATCTCGGGGGTGCTGGGCACTGCCCGCAGGAGCAGCCGTGCCAGTGTCCCCCCCCGCTGCAGCCCTGCTGCTAGCCAGGGTGTCCCCAGCACCCCCAGGGACCCCCGGGGCACCCATAGGTCCCATGGGCTTGGTACCTCAGAGACCCCAGGCATGGTACCTGCTGCACCCCTAGGCACAGCATCCAAACCCCCTCATCCCTCCATCCCTGGCACATTCTCACCCCTCTGGAAGGGGGTACCACAGGGTTCCCCAGGCCTGGCACCCCCCCCAGCTCCTCATCCCATCCCCTGGCACCCAGCAGACCCCTTAAACCCTGGACCCCTATCCTTCTGCTGTCCCCTCGCCAGGCCGGCACAGCCCTCCGTGCCCCCAGTACTGCCCTTCCCTTGCACCGGCAGAAACCCACCCGCCCTGCCCTGTCCCCCCGTGTCCCCATCGCCCGCTGCCCACGGGCAATACCTGGCAGGAAGGCGAGGGCCTGGAGCAGGCGGCGTTCCTGGGCAAAATCCACCATCAAGTGGCTCATGTTGTCGCTCACCTTGGCCTTGAGCGAGAGGCGGAAGGCGGGTGCCATCGTCACGCTGCGTGGGAGACGTGGGGACGAGGGTCAGTGGGGCAGGGAGCCAGACACCCACCCAGCCCTGACTGCTCACCCCCTGCCCTGCGTGGCCACGGGGAGAGTGGGCAGAGCCACCCCAGCACCCACAGGGGCCCTGGCTAGGAGGAGGGTGGGGGTTAGTGGGGCTGGGGGGGGCACGAGGGTGCCGTACCTATCCTTGATCTGTTTGGCAGCCTTGCGAGCGCAGAGGAAAAGAGGAGGGAAAAAAAAAAGCAGATGAGACAGCAGTGCCAGGAGCCAGCGCGGTGCAGCGTGCCCGGACCCCTGCTCCGGTGCCAGCAGAGTATCCCCGCGTCCCCGCTGCGGTACCCCAGCAGCACAGCATCCCCGCATCCCCGCTGCGGTACCCCAACGGCACAGCATCCCCGCTGCCGTACCCCAGCACCCCCATGGCACAGCAACCCATATGCCTGCCGGTGTCCCCTGTGTCCCTGCCATGGTGCCCCTTTGTCTTGGGAGAAAAGGGGGCACCGGGCAGCTCTGGCCAGGTCAGGGATCACCTTGGGGGGGGGGGGGGGGTGTCCATGCTCCCACCCAGCCCCGCAGTGGGCACAGCCAACCCAGCGTTGCCCCGGTGCCCAGCGCAGAAAGAAAGGAGGGTGCCCGTCTGGGGTTAGCGCAGCCCTGGGGTGGCATCGACCGGCTGGCAAGGTGGTAGTGGGGGGGTCAGAACAACGCCAGCGTGGGGGGCAGCTGGATGGGGACACCCCCCCGTGCTGGTGGGGACGAACCTGGGGGAAGTCATGATGGTTGGCCGTCCCCAGGGCCTGGTTGGCCGCCTCCAGCAGCTCCTCCGAGCTCTCCAGCGCCTTGGCACACGCCGCCAGCTGGGCCTGGGGTGGGGAGGAAAGAGGGGCAGCGGTGGGCGAGGGTGCCGGTGGGTGGGTGGGTGGAGGGGGCACGCAGGGTGGGTGCTCACCTGGAGCTCGTAGGTGCGGCTGGCACGGTCCTGCTTGATCTTCATCAGCATCTCGTCCTTCAGCTCGTCCAGCAGCGCGTACAACGACTGGAACTCGCCCTCCAGGTCCTCCTGCGCCCGCGACGAGTTGGCCTGGTCGCAACGCCAGGGGTCGTCAGCGGGTGCCACCCCACCAGGGTGCTGGACCCCGGTGGGCCGGGGTGAGGATGGGGGTCCCCAGGGGGAGGGTGTGTGTGTGGGGGTGTCCCCCGGTACCTCCACATTCTGCATCATCTGCTTGAGGGAGTAGATGAAGTTCTGGATCTCCTCATTTTTCACGGCCAGGGTGGTGATGATCTTCCGCAGAGCCTCCTGCCCGGCCCCCCCCGGCCTGCAGTCAGCACCCCCTGGCCCCCACCTCTCCCCCAGTCCCCCCCCACTTCATCTCCCAGTCCCCACTGGGCCCAGGCGTGCCAGGCGCCGCTGGGCCGGGGCTCTGCTGGCATGGCGGGAGCGGGATGACTTGGCAAGTGTGT
This sequence comes from Astur gentilis, assembly GCF_929443795.1. Lineage (NCBI taxonomy): Eukaryota > Metazoa > Chordata > Aves > Accipitriformes > Accipitridae > Astur > Astur gentilis. Next base: position 41,024,470 of record NC_064887.1, on the reverse strand, counting down.
GTGTGTGTGTGTGTGTGAGCAGAGGGAGGGGGGACAGCCCTGCGCCCCCCCTGCACCCCTCCTTCCCCCCTGCACCCCTCCTTCCCCCCAGCACCCCTTCCCCTCCCCTGCCATCCTTAACCCCCGCATCCCTCCTTCCTCCACACCTCCCTCCCTCCTTCCTCCACACCTTCATCCCCTCCAACCCCTCTTCATCCATCCCTCTGTTCCTCCTCCCTCCCTCCCTTCTTCCTCCCTCCATCCCTTCTTCCTCCCTCCCTCCCTCTCCATCCCTCCCCCCTCCCTCTTTCCTTCCTCCCTCCCCTCTCCCTCCATCCCTCCATCCCTCCATTTCCATCCCTCCATCCCTCTCCCCTCCCTCCCTCGCCCCCGGCCCGGCCCCACCTGGTCGCCCATACCGGGCCGGCCCCGCCGCCGCTCGGCCCCGCCGACACCAACAAAGGGGGAGCGGCGCCCCCCCCGCCCCGCCCCGCCCCGCCCCGCCCCTTCTCGCTCCGCCCCCCCTTTCCCTGCCGCGGGGCACCACGGGAAACGTAGTCCGACCTCCCGGGGAAAGGGGGTGGAGACAGGTTGGGGGGCGTGGCTCTAAGCACCGCCCCGCGGCATGCTGGGAGATGTAGTCCGTGGGGGGGGGGGGCCCTGAGACACTCCCCCAAGAGGGAGACCCGCTGACACCCTCCCAAACCAGCGCCCCCCAGGAAAGGAGGGCCATGAGCCCCCCCCCGGGTCTGGGGGACCCCCCCACCCCAAGGCAGGGGCACCTCAGCGTGTCCCCCGCCCCCCCTTCCCCAGGGACAGGGCACAGGAGCTGCAGCGGTGCTGGGGTGGGGGGCACTGCCATGCTGGGGTGGGTGGGTGTCTCCCAGTATGGGACCCTCACCCTCCCCGCTCTCCCTTCAAGGCCATGCTGCCCGCCCCCCCCCCCCCCCCCCAGCCCGCTCTGGGGTCAGGATGTGTCCCCTGTCCCCCTCTGGGTGGTGTGGGGGGGGGTGTCCCAGCGGGGGGGCGGCATGTCCATGCACATGGGGCCAGGCTGGGGGCCTGAAGAAGTGCCATCCCCTGCCCTCGCTCCGGATCATGTCCCCCATCCCCATCCCTGTCCCCATTCCCTGTCCCCCATCCCCGTCCCTCTCCCCATCCCCATTCCCCGTCCCCATCCCCATCCCTGTCCCCATCCCCATTCCCTGTCCCTATCCCTGTCCCTGTCCCCCATCCCCATCCCCGTCCCCCTCCCCTGGGCTGTGCAGCGCGGTGGCAGGAAGCCGTGGCGTCACAACCCGAGGGCCCCGGAGGTTTTGGGGACAGAAGGCGCTTTGGGGACGAGGACAGCTCAGGGACAAGGACCCCTCGGGGACGTGGCCCCTCACAGCAGGGTGGCTGGGCTGGCACCGGTGGGGGGATGTGGGGGCTCAGGATCCTTATCCCCCTCCTTGGTGGTGAGTGGGGGGGACAGGGCTGGCTGGGGGGGACGACACACGCAGTGCCTTGGGACCCTGTGGCTGGGCTGTGGGAGTGGGGACAGGCTCTTTGGGGGACACTCGGGGGGGGACAAGGGGGGGCCTGGCCCCTGTGAGATGGCTGGGGCAGGGGGGGCTGCTGGGGAGGTCTGTCCTGAGGGGGGGGGGGGGGACCGGAGAGGGGTTGGGGACACAGAGGGAGGGACAGGACGAAGCCGGGTGGGTAGACAGAGGTGGGTGACATGGCTGGGGGGGGGGACGGGACAGGACAGAGTAGGGTGGGGGGACATGTGGTGGGGACAGGATGGGGGTTTGGGGGGGGACACACGACACAGGATGGGGACAGAGGGACGTGCAGAGCGGCGTGCGGCCGGAGGCAGCGGTGAGGGAGGACACGCAAGGCAGCAATCCTGGCTCCCGGTCCCTAGGGTGCCCCAGCACCCTCAGCCCCACGGGTGGCCTGGGGGACCGTCGGGGTGGGGGGGTGAGAGCCCCTCCAGTGACCCAGCCGCCATTCCCCGCAGCGGGTGCCCTGCGGGTGAGCCAGGATCCGGGCGAAGCGCGGGTGACGGCGGGTGACGGGGTGGCCCTGGGGTGCTGGGTGCTGATGGCCGAACCCTGGGACCTGCTCCGGCTCGAGTGGGTGAAGGACGTGGGGCACGAGGTGCTATGTGACACCCGCCTGCACCCCACCGCCTTCACCCTCCCGGTCCCCTGCACCCCCCGACTCCACCTGGCCTGGGACCCCCCCCGTGCCACCCTCAGCCTCCACCAGGCGCGGGAGGACGACGCCGGGCGATATTTCTGCCGGGTCACCCTCGAGATCCCCCGCCATGACACGGCCACCGGCAACGGCACCCTGCTCAGCGTCAGCGCGGGTACCCGGGGATGGGGACCCTTTTTTTTGGGGGGGGTGGGGGGGGGGGGCTTAGTGGGGACACGACATCGTGGTGAGGGTTGATGTGGGTCCCTGGGAGGTGGCATCACCCTGGGGGGTTGATGGAGTCCATGGAGGGAGATGACCAGAGGGTTTGGGGTGGCCACGGTGCGGGAGGACTGGGGACAGGGATGGGGACAAGGATGGGGACAGGGATGGGGACAAGGATGAGGACAGGGATGGGGACAAGGATGGGGACAGGGATGGGGACGGGGACATCCCTGACAGCTTTCCCCTCGCCCGCAGCAGCTGATGGAGGACATCAGGCGGGTAAGTGCGTCCCTGTCGTCCCCTCCATCCCGGTGCCCACGTGCCCGGGTGCCAGCAGTGCCGAGGCGGTGGTCCCAGCTGGATGTGCTTGCAGGGCTGGTGTGGGGGCTGGGGGGGGCCCTGGGGGGCACAGCCCTCCTCGTGGGGCTGGCCCTCCTCGGCCACCGGCGCTGGCGCAAGAACTCAGGTAACGCTGTCCCCAAATACCCCGTCCCCAAATACCCCATCCCCATTCGCCCCTCTTCCCCCTCCCCAAATACCCCCAAGTCCCTCTCCCCCCTCCCAAATACCCCCTGCCTACCTACCCCTGTGCCCAAATACCCCTGTGCCCGCACCCCCCCCCCCCCCCACTCATCGGGGCTCACCCCAGGCACCTCCCGGACCCAGGGGCACCCAATGGGTCCCCTGAGGGTCCCCTGGCTGTGCCAGCCACCCCTCCGTGTCTCGGGGGCCAGGGTTAGCCGTGCCTGACCCTGCACCCCCCCCCAACACCCACTCCCCCCACCCCCAGACACAGGCATCTACCTGAACGTGCTGCCGCCCTCGACACTGGCCCCCAAGAAGCTGCCGCAGCCCCCCACGGTGATGGAGAACAGCATGTACAAGGGGGGACCGCAGTGGCTACGGGGCCCCCCCACCGCCCCCCAGCCCTGAGAAAATCCGGACCCTGGTGTACCACCGATACCCGGCCAGGGAGCAACAACCCCCCCCGCCCCGAAACTCTGCCTTTCTGCAGGAAAAGCCCCCCCAAATGCAGCATCCCCCCACCCAGCGCTCTGTCTTCTGTGCGGCACATGCGACACCCAACCCACGGCATCCGGTGCCCCCCCAGTGCACCCAGTCTGTGAGCAGCTTGCGCCGGGTATGCCGGGGGGGCAGCAGGCTCCTGGGCCCCCCCGCAGTTTCGGGGAAGCTGCTCTGCGGTCCTGTGGCCTAATTTTGTGCCGGCACCCGGCACATCAGGGCTGCTCTGATGGTGCAGGAAGCACCCACTTCCCCCCCCCACACCCGGCATGGACTCCCAGGGGGGACCAGAGGCATCATTCCCCCCCGCCCCCATGCAGGCAAGCTTGTGTGTGGTTGATGGCGGGTGACCCCAAGCAGTGTCACCCCCACGCTTTGTCCCCAAGGCCAAGTGCTATGGTGACAGGGTGGGGGGGGGGCCGCATCCAGACACCCCCTTTTGCCCAGACCCCTGAGATCCTGGGGGGTGGGTGGGAGCGGGCACGAGGGCAGGACCCCGCGTGGTGGGACCAGGGTGGGACGAGTGACAGGGCCACCATGCCTTCACCCAGAGGCACCATAGAGTTGAGCCCCCAAGAGGGACCAGAGTGTCGCCATGCCTACATGCCGCAGAGCACACAGCGGGCAGGGGCCGCACATCGGCTTTTAATGGGGGTGCTTTGCTGTGGGATGGGAAGCGGGGGGGGGGGGGGGGGGGGGCACATCTGGGGGGTCCCCAGCAGCACTGGGCTCACAGTGGCTGCACAGCCACGGGGTAGAGCAGGGAGAGGTGGCGGGCACCGCGGACGGGCAGCGCCCGCGCCGTGTAGTGCCGCACGGCTTCGGGCACCGAGGGGAAGGCGGCCCCGGCGTGGCCAAGCATGAAGTGCTGCTCCCGCGTCCGTGTGAGCTTCACGTGCACGAAGCCGTGGCTGCTCCTGCGGGTGGGGAGGGGAAACTGAGGCACGCGGCACGTGGCCCGGCCACCCTTGCGCATGCAGGTGCATGTCTACGTGGATCACGGGGCAACATGCAAACACACGCCAGCACATGGATGCAAGCACCGTGCTCGCAGCCCAGCCCCTCTGCCCGACCACCCCCCCTCATGACCCCCCCACGCCTGGGTTGTCCCCATCGCCGTCCCCGTGTCCCTCACCCACTGGCCCCGCGCTCACCTGAGCGAGAGCGAGTAGTCGTCGGGGCTGGTCTCGCAGTCCCGCACCAGAAAGCTGCCCTCGCGGCACAGCGCCAGCAGCGTCTCGGCGCCCGCTCGCCCGATGGGGCCGTGGTACCACCTGCGCGGCGGCACGCGTCACCCCGGCACGCGACACCCTGGCGTGCGTCACCGTGGCACCCCGCCGCACAGCACTGGGTCCCCAGGACCCATCTGCAGCGTGGGGCACCCTCCATGCCACGGGGCACCATCCTCACCACTTGGACCCATCGGTAACGTGGGGCACCCTCTGCAGCATGAGGACCCCTCCATCCCACATGTCTGTGCTACGGGGCACCCTCTACATCACGAAGACCAACACCACGGAGCACCCATCCACACCAAAGGGACCATCCACACCGCGGGGCACCCTCCGTGCCAAAGGGACCCATCCATGCCATGGGGCACCCAACACCATGGAGACCCATCCACGCCATGGGGCACCCTCCATGCCAAAGGGACCTATCCACGCCATGAAGCATCCTCCCCTCCAAGGGGACCCATCCATGCCATGGGGCACCCAACACCACGGGGACCCATCCACGCCATGGGGACTCATCCACGCTACGTGGCACCCTCCATGCCAAAGGGACCTATCCACGCCATGAAGCATCCTCCCCTCCAAGGGGACCCATCCATGCCATGGGGCACCCAACACCACGGGGACCCATCCATGCCATGGGGCACCCAACACCACGGGGACCCATCCACGCCATGGGGACTCATCCACGCTACGTGGCACCCTCTATGCCAAAGGGACCTATCCATGCCATGAAGCATCCTTCACCCCATGGGGACCCGTCCCCGCCATGGGTCACCCAACACCATGAGGACCCATCTGTGGGGGACCCTCCACCCCAGAGGCTCTGCCTCCATGCCACGACGTATGACGGGGACATTGATGCCACCCCGTAGAGGAGGGACCCCCCCCCCCCCCCAGACTCACGCCTGCTTCTCCAGGGGCAGCGAGGTGTCCACGTGCCTGGGGCTGGGGGGACAGCCCGGCCTGGCACCTGCGGGGGTCCGGGGGGGCCGCGGCAGCTGCCGGGACAGGCTGGGGGAGCGCTCGGGGCTCTCAAACTGCACTGTGGGGGGAAAGAGGGAGGGTGTCACCCCACCACGGGGTCCCAGCACCCCTGCCTGTCGCTGAGGGGCACCTCTCGGGTGCCAGACCGCAAAGGAACGTCCCAGATGTCCCCACCATGGTTTTGCCTTGCTGCGGTGACCCATGGGTGCTCGGGGACGCTGGGGTCCCAGAGGTGGTACAGAGGTGGGGGGGGAACGTGGGACTGGGGGACCCCAGGGTGGCACCCACGGGTGCTGGGGGATACTGGGGGGGGGGGCAGGAGTGGTACCCGTGGAAGCTGGGGGACCCCAGGGTGGCACCCAGCGCCCCGGGATGCCGTCACCTGCGAACGCCCGCGAGATGTGATCCTTCTTCCACTCCCAGGGCTGGTCGTACTCGTCGGCCGGGCGCTCGTCGTCGCGGGGCAGGCGGCTCTCGCGGGTGGTGGGCACCCCCGGACCCTCCCCTGCCGTCTCCCACTCCTCGTAGGGGGTGTCGTAGAGTTGGGGTCCCCGCCGCGGTCTCACCCGCCGGCCTTCGCCCTGTCGCGGGCACCCTGGGGACAAGCGGCGCTGGGAGATGTGACAGGGCCGGGACGGGTGGGAGGCACCCTGGCCGTGGGACCCCCGTGGGGTTGGGTGCTCTTGGGGGGGGGGGGGGTGTGTGCCCAGGGTGTCACCCACCCGTGGCCTCGCCGGGCTCCTCGCAGCCACCCTCGGGCGCTGGGTCCTGCTCCCCCTCGAAGGGCTCCGAGTACTCGCTCTCGCCGGGGCCCTGCGGGTGGGTGCCCGGGGTGGGATGGGACCCCAACTGCCCCCCCCCCGCCCCCGCCCCCCGGGTCCCCAGTGCCTGGGTGCCCTCCCCAGGACCCCGCAGGCTCCCCCAGGTCCCTGATACGGGTGTCGCCGGCCCCTTCCCCACTCCCTCCCACCCCGGTCCCTTTGTCCCCCGACCCCTTCCCCCTCTCCCGGTGACTCCGCCACCCCCAGCCCTCCCCCCAGTGACCCCAGGTGTCCCCCCCCCCGGTGCCCCGGTGCCCCCCCCCCCCCCAACCCCTCAGCTCTCCCCAGTTCCCCGTTCCCAGTCCCCTGCGGTACCCCCAGTCCTTCTCCCCAGCCCCTCTCCATCCCCACCCCCCCGTTCCCCCCATCTCCCCCCCATCCCCTCTGTGCCCCCCCCCCAATCCTTGCTCCCCAGTTCCCCCCCCCCCTCACACCTCTCCGGTCCCCCCAGATCCTGCTCCCCGGTGCTCCCGGTGCCCCCCCCCCCCCCCTCCCCGATCCACCTCCCCAGTGCTCCCAGTGTCCCCCAGTTCCTCTCCCCATCGCCCCCCCCCCCCCCCCGCCGCTACCCCACTGCATCCCCCGGTCCCTTCACCCCCCTCCCCAGCGCCCCCATTTCCCTCCGGGTCCACCCCCGGTGTCCCCCCGGTGTCCCCCGCTCCTACCTGCTCCAACCGACGGGGGCCCCCCCCCGGTCCCGTTCCCCCCACCCGCACCAACCGGTGCCGGGGGGAGGCAGCAGCGGGGCCGCGGAGGGCAACACCGGGGGGAACGGAGGGGGAGACCCCGCTCCCGGTACCGGTGCCGGTGGGGCGGCGCTCGCCGCCGCTGTAGTCGGGTTGGGGGGGGCGGGGGGGGGAACGCCGGGTTCCCCGGCCCAGGTACTCCCGGAGCCACTTGGCCATGGTGGGGCCTCCCGGTACCGGGACCGCGGGCACGCCGGGACCCCCCCCCACCGCCACCGCCGCAGCCGCCGCCGGGAGCCGCTTTGTGTCGCCGCCGAGCGAGGCGCGGACCGGAGCCCCCGGCTCCCCCCCCCCCCCCCCCCCCCCCGTGCCCGCCTCGCCGGGGGGGGTGCACCGACGCGGGAGGGGAGGGGGGGGTACCGGGACCCCACGGGGGACAACAAGGGGGACACGCCGGGACCCCCCCCGTGGGGGGGAGAGCAGCGGGAGGGGAAGGCTGACCCCCCCCCCCCCGGGACCCCCCCACGGTGACGGGGGTCATCGGGACCCCCAAGTGACACCGGGATGGCCCCCCTGCTGTGTGACACTGGGAGAAGGGGGGGGGGACACTGGGACCCCTGCACACCGGCTACAGGATCCCACCCCCCACCGGCCCCTCTGGGCTCTCCGGGGTGGCCGGGGCACAGGGACAGGACTTGGGGGGGGGGGGGGGGGAAGCCAGGTTGGGGGGGGGCAACCGGGCCCAGGGGGCTTTGGGATCTGGAGGGGGGGAGCATGGAGCCCCCCCCAGCTGCAGGGTCACCCCCTCACCCCCATGGAGCTTGTCACAGGGGCATGGGGGGGCCCTGCCTTCCCCTCCACCCCCGGGTTTGGGGGGAGCCTCAGGGACTACACCGGGGGGGGGGGGACGACACAAGAGGGCTGGGGCCCCCCCCAGCCATGCCCTGACTTGCCTCCTTGTATTGTCTCTTCCCAGAACAAAGGTCCCTCTCCTGGGATCTTGGCCTGGTGCTGGAGGGGTGGTGGTGCAGGGAGCTGGGGTGGGGGCACATGCCAGGGAGCAGGACACTGCTGCGGGGGACGACAGTATGTGGCCAGGGTGTGTGTCCCCCCCCCCCCTCCTTTGCCAGCCCCACAGAGCAGACCCTGATAAACCTTATCCAACACAAACCCCAGGGCCGAGCCTGATATCCAGCATTAATATTTGAAGAGGCTAATTACAAGGCATGTGCGAGGAATGCTAATTGGGATTGGGGGCGGGGGGGGCAGGCGGGGGGCTGCCCTTTTCCCCCCCGGTTCTCAGAACGGCCCCACAAGCCTCTGGCCCTGCAGCCCATGCCAGAGAGCCATTGTCAGTGGGTTAATTAGCAAGAAGCTGCTAATTACAGATGGGTGCCTTGATAAGGAGGAATTTAAGAGCAGGTGGACGCTCTAGGGTGGGTCAGCCCTTCTGAGGGGTGCGTGGACCCCTGTCATTGGGGTGGGGGTCTTTGTAGCTGTCCCTTCCGGACTTGCTGCCTGTGTACACACACCTTGGGGATGAATCGCTAGTCTGGAAGATGAAGAGGCAACTGGCTCCGACACATCCAATTTATTACCAGGTTGTGACTGCCGGGGAGCCGAGCAAACCCGATTGCTCTCCAAACGGCGGGGAGAGATTTGTCACGAACTGCCGGGGAGGGCTGGGGCACGGGAGGACTTGGGCAGGGGAAGGAGGCTGGTGACAGCCCAGCCGGGACAGCCCTGTCCCCGGAGTGTGGGGCTAGATGAGTCCCCCCAGGTCCGTGCTGCAGAATGCATCGCCTCTAACGGCAAAACAACGGGGGATTCGGGCTTGCCCCACAAAGGTGGGATCTGAGCCCCACAAGGGGGGTCAGGAGACAGCCAGGGCCAGAGAAGTGGTGGTGGTGGTGGGTCCTCCTGCAGCAAAAGAAGGGTGCTGAGCTCCTGCTTTCCCCCTGCTCCCTGCAGGGATGCAGGGCAGGAGGGAAGGAAGGCCCTGAGGTCCCTTCATTGCCGTGGGAGGGTCAGCACGTCGCGTACCCGGGCCCAGACACAATCAGCGCCGCCAGAATAGAGAAACTACAGAGTCCTGGCTGGCCCCGGCGCTTCCAAACACATTACGGGTGCAGGGCTGGGAGACCCATTGTGCTCCCGGGGCAGGCTGGAAGCTGGATTTGGGCACAACCAGCCTGGGACAGTGTTGGGGCTTTCCACCGGCTGCAGCACAGCAGTGATACCCTCCTCTGAGGAAGCCGTCTTCTCGAACGGCTCACCCGGGTTCTGTCTGCCGGCAGTGTTAGCCAGCGAGGGCGGCTGGGGCCTCGTCCCTGTTGGAGGATGGACACGCACCCCAGGGCGGGCAGGTGAAGACGCTGGGACTCCAGATGGCCTGGAAACCCCGCTGGGCCCGACGGCTGCGGTGCCAGCTCTGTGTGAGGCTCTGGAGAGCAGCTGCTGTCAGCTGGGAGGGGGACAGCCTGCGATCCCTGCTCTGAGCTGGCTCGGTCGCTCATCAGTCACTCGCGCTGTCCTCGCTGTCCGAATACGCCCCCAACAAGCCGAGGGAGGACGTGGTGCCCGTTGCTGTGGGAAACGAGCCTGGAAGCCGAGCAAGAGAGCGGACACTATCAGGTAGAGCCCTCCCCATCGCTGGCAAACCCCACCGGCTTGGCGCAACCAGCCGGGCGGAAATACGAGCCTGCCTTGCCGCTCCGGCTGCTCGCAGCTGGAGACAAGGCAGCCGGAGTCAAGACTCTGAGCGGTGCCTCGTTCCCCTTGCCTGAATCTCTATGAGGACAGCAAGGTTAAATCGGGCAGAGAAGGAGACCCCGCACCCCCTCGGCTGGTGCATCCTGCTTCCGCCTTGCGGCAACGGGAAGAAGCAGCAAGGTTGGCGCAAGGTCTGCAAAACCCCCTTCTCCCTCTGCAACCCCCTGGGAGATTTCAGCCACTGGAAAGGACGAGAGGAGCCAGCTCCCAGCTCTGACCACTCGAGATGCAAGTGTGAGGCAGCATCACGGGCAGAGCCCCCAGTCCTTGAAAGACAGGCAGCTCCTCCAGCATAATTTGGCTGAACAGACCCTGCCAGCAGCCAGGAGCAGGTGGCTGGGGAAAGCGTATCAAAAATGGGGCAACTACGAGAGCTGTCCTTCCCCAGGGATCCCCTGAGGGCAGAGGGACTTACTAAGCCAAAGGTTTAGGACCAATCAGCCCAGAATCTATCAATTCATTGGCTCCCTTCCCAAATCCGTGGGTCCTCTGGCTTCCTGGGGCAGTGAACAATGAGGTGCTGGAAAGTCTTTCTGCTTGTTTTCACCACTTCTTTAAAGCTTCCACATCCCTACAGTTTGGCAGGTTTTATGATCAGGCTCCAAACCAAAGCAATTTTCTTGCTTTTACATTCCTATCTTGTTGTCGTGATGGTTCCCAGCACCTTATCTGTGCATGAGACGCTGTTTTGAAGCTTCTGGCCCTGACAGTCTGTCTCCAAGGTCTCGGCTTACTGCCAAGGGCCAGGAAGGAAACTCTCCTCCCATCAGGACATCTGTAAACAGGGACAACCCCCTGCTCTTATACCATCATGGCCTCATCTGTCCCACAACAAGGACTTGATCTGAGAGCATTCAGGCTCTGAAGACAGAGCTAAACATCACTTTGGGTACTGCCAGATCCCTCCCCGATGCCCCAGCTCAGGCCACCCCATCCCCACATGGGCAGTTACCGGTGTTGGCCGTGGTGCCTTGGTTCTCTGTCCCATTAGCCAGGGCAGGATTTGGCTTCTGCTTCTTCACTGTGACCAGGCCGGCCAGCTGGGACTTGGTGTTCAATTTCCCCACACTCCTCTCCCAGCTCTCTGTCTTCAGCTTCTTACTCTGGGGCTGAGGGTCCTGTAGAGTAGAGCAGGGGTGTTAGGGTGCTCTGGCCTCAGAGGGCAGGCAGAGGGCTGGGGGAAAAGGAGGACTGGTAAAAACAGCAGCACAAAAAGGAAGAGATGAGGATGGCTGCTTGGAGCAGCCAAGGGGTGTATTCTCCCGCTGCAGCAACTGGCACAAGCTAGACAAACAACGGGGATATGGATCTAAATGGCTGCAAAACAGCCTTTGGAGATGAATGTCCCACTGCCTGTGACAGTTAAATCCAGCCTTGTGCGGCTGTGGGCTGGCCCGGGGATGTTGAAGAGCCAGATGCATGCCACAGGGCTGCACAACCTCTGCCAGCCAGGACTGAGTGCCTGCAGGTGGTCCAGCCACTGAATCAAACTCCCCCAGGCACGAGGATTAGTGCCGGGCCAGGGAACATCGCTCAGATTAACCCCAGCCCGGCTTAGAGACACAGCAGCTTTGATTCATCCAACCGGACAGAGGTCCCCACAGACATGGATCGACATCGGAGAGCAGCAGTGCAGGGGCCTGTCTGTGGGGATAATCCCTCCCTTGCAAGCCGGGCACTGAAAGCTCTTTTGTTCTGCCTGTCTCCAACATGGACAAAACAGAACCAAAGGAGAGGCTGTCCCAGGCAGTCGTTTCACTGCTGTAATTTTCAGAGCGCTGAAATGGTGCCTGGAAGTACGACCAAGGCACAGGCGAGCCTGTCCTTTTTGAGCTGAAAGGGAAGCCATGTCCTGAGCGAGGACGGGGGCAGCTCCCTCCCACCCTTTGTCAGCAGATGCTGTCTAAAATCACCAACTGATCCCTGTCTCCTTTCAGCCCAGTGCACAGGGACACAAGCTTTTTAAGTTGCTCATGCATGACAGGCATTAGGGCTCCAGTGTTGTACAGAGCAGGGACAAAACAGGCAACACACAGCCCAGGACAGTGGATTTGGTCAGGGGGAAGAGGTGCGGTGGGTGGAACAGCCTCTGCCCCCACTCACCTCCTGTAAGATGTCCGTAGGTTTAATTTTCGCTGCAGGCTTCGTGCGTGATTTTGCAGGCTCTTCGTCAGAGTCGGAGTCTACCAGCAGCCGCCGGTTCTGAGCCTGCTCCAGCATGGCTCTGCAAGGAGAGAGGCCACACGCAGAGGGTTAGAGCTGGCTCCCTTCCACCACCGTGCCGAGCGGTGCTGGCCGTGCACCATGCCTGCATTGTTTGCTGTAAGGGGAGCTGGAATTCAGCAGCAGTGCAATAGGATCCACCTTCTCAGATGTTTTTTAAGAAGTCATGGTCAAGCAGTGCCTGAAGGTTGATAGCACTGAGATCTGCAGCCTCAGCCAGGTGCAGAAACTCTCTCTGCACGCAAGGACACTTCTCAGGGGGAGTCAGGCCCCTGCAGCAGCCTGGATCTCCCCACCAGATGGGCCGGTGATACCAAAACCCTCACCTCCCTAAACACTTTGCCACAACAAACTGTCCCCAGTCTCCTCACAGCCCGCTCAGGATTACATCCCACCCACACAACTCCTGTGAACAAAGGGCCCTCAGGCAGGGCCTTCTCTTATGCGCCCTCAGGGTGCTGAGGAAAGGGTGAGACACAGCCCTGTCTGGCCAGGACCAGCGTGGCTGGTTTCACATGCCCATGAATGCTTCCAGCCCACTCACTTCATCTCTTGCTCATCCTCCTCTTGCTCCTTGCGCTTCTGCTCCTCCTCGTACTCCTTGTACTGCTTCAGCATGGCCTCAAAGTCCACATTTGCCTGGCGCTGGTTGAGTTCCTTCAGCTCTTGCAGGTTCTCCAGAACCTCCATCTCCAGCTTGGAGTCCTTGGTTCGGTTCTCCAGGACCTGGGTGACCAGAGATAAGTCAGCCTCACGCGAGGTAGCAGAGCCTGCCAGCAATCTCCAACACTGCCTCCCCACCCAGTACTGGGCAGGAAGCTTTAAGGGGATCATCATCCTCCTCCTCATTTTTGGGTCTTAATAGGACAGGAAAAACTGGGGCAGGATGCAGCCTGTCACAAGTTCCAGCACAGGAGGAAACCTCCTGAGAGCAGAGTTGTCTCCTGCCTGTCAAGAGCACAGCAATACCTCGGGAGCCTGGAGAACTAAGCCAACGGCTATGAAGTCACCTGCTTTGCTGGGGAAAGCCAGCCAGGACAGGAGAGAGGTTTCTCTTCTGCAGAGAAGGTCATGTTCTCATACCTTCATGGGATTGTTGAGCTCTTCCTCTTCCCTTTCCTTCTGCATTCTTTTCTCCTCTTCCTCCAAGAGCTTCTCAGCTTGGAAGTTGCGAGTGGCGCCATGCTCCATGGTGTAGTCTGTGTTCTCGGGATCTGTCTAAGGAAGAAATGAGACAGCAAAATCATTGTACCGGGGCCATTCTGCTCCAGCCATCCTGTGGCCACTTCCAGAGCCACACACAAACATTTCCCAATTTCATTCACATCACAGGACACACAATCACCTGCGGCCTTTGTTCTGCTCCAGTGGATGTGCTGCTGCAGCCCACCCACAGATGGGTGAGACGCTTCAGAACTAAAACCGGCCACAATAAGGGAAGATACACTAAAAAGCACATGCTCAGACTCAGCTTTTGCTGGGACACCCCTTCGTCATGGGGTCAGCACCTGGTAAAGCCCACAGACTGCAGAACCTCTCCAGAAAGTGAAAGCGCAGAAGATACAGAACACATTTCACCTTGAATGTGATCTCTGCCAGGCAACGTGTGCACTTGATGTAGAAGCGGAAGATGGGAAGTCCCAGGTACACCTCATTCTGAACAGTCTCCTTACGGGCATTAAACTTCTTCCCTTTATAGATGTATTCACCACATGTCTTGCACCTAGAAAAGGAGAAAGAAAAATCCGTAACACATCAAAAGAACAAAGACGCCAAAAAATGTCCAAGTGATTTTTCAGATTCTGAAAAGCAACTGTTATTTTCACCTTTGGAAATTCAGTACCTACTCTTCAAAGAACCCCAAAATCACCCACAGCATCTCTTCCCTCTTCCTCACCCCTTTCCTTCTGGTCTGTGTCACCTCTAATGGCTGCTGGCAGCAGCTCCGCCACAGCGCATGGAGGTGAAACAATTCCTAAACAAACTCTTCTCTTCTACAGCCTCTTCCTTCTGACCGGCACAGCCCCTCTTACCGCATGTTGAAGGGGGCCATCAGCCGCACCACATACTGTCGGTCCTTTGGGAGTTTGAGCTTTGGGATCTTAGCAGGATCAAAGTCCGGCGGGTAGTATTTCTACAGAGACAAAGCAGAGATGCGCGTGTGCTGGGTGCAGAGTCACCCAGAGCAGTGTGAACCCTGGCAGGCAGGCTCCCAGCTGCCACATCAGCCTAAGGGATCAGCTCCACACAGCAGGCACCAGCATCCCTACTAACCAGGCATGGTCTCAAGTGCCAAACACCCCGTCCACCACTCCCCGCCAGAGCCAGGCATTGGTGTCTGTCTGTCTGTCTGTACATCCTCGGCCCCAGGCCCCCCAACCCTTGCATGATTTTAGGGCCTAACCCTCTTGCCCCTGCCAGACCCCAAGCGCTTCCAGGACCCCAGCCTGGGGATCCCCACCCCAACCGCCCCCCTCCCAGCCTGAGAGTCCCCTCAGGGACTCCTCTCCACCACAGGACCCCCCCCCAACCGACCAGGAACTCCCCAGCACCTCTGCCCTGGGACCAACCTCAGCGATCAGAGAACCCTCCCCAGGACCAGCCCGGCCTGGGGACCCCCACAGACACCCCCCTCAAGCCCCCTCAGCCGGGGAATCCCCCCCCAACTCACGTTCAACACCTTCCGCTCCGACATGACTGTGACCCCCTCTCAGCCACCAGTGCCACACAGCAGCTGCTCCCCGCACCCCTTCCCACTTCCGGGAAAACAGCCTTCCCCGCCGCCCTTCCACCTCTGATTGGTGCAACGAGCCACCGCTCGGCGGCTTGTCGTCTTTTACTGGCTGCCTCTGCTGTCTGTCAGCTAGCTCCGCCCACTACCGCTGTGCCACGGACAAGAGACCGCCGGTACACCGCGGCCCGATAAAAGGTTCCGCCGGCTCTGCCAGGTCTCGGGGGGCGGTTGTACCCCGGCTGGGGGAGCCCGGGGCAGAGCGGGGGCTCGGCTTCCTCAGAGATGAAGCGGGGTGTGGGCCCCGGGCAGGCCCTGCACTCCAACGACAGATGTTTATCCTGTGGGTAACGGGCTAAAAAAGTCTGTTTTGTGTGAGAAATCTTCCCCCAGCTGCAGTATTCGACCTTTGGTCTGTGGAGGCATTTTCTGGACAGTCTTTGGGGTAGGAAAAAATTAAGTTACTTGTCCCTAATGCAGATATATTGGTGCTTTCTGTGTTGCGGGTAGGAGAGCTTTTTGGTGAGTGATCTGCTGCGCTTCCAAACGAAGGGGAAACTCTTCTGCTTCTCTTTACTGTTTTCCTCCGTGCGTGTGCTTTGGTGTTTCTTGCTTAAAACAGAGGGTTCAGAGTCCTTCGCTTATGGTTTATTGTTTTGAGTGGGTTATAGTTTATTACTGTATTTTGTAAAAAATTTGGTGTGAGCTGTGAAGATTTCTTGCAGGGCTCTGTTCTGGAGGTTGGGAAGAAGTAGGGACGGGTGAAATTGGGGTTTTTCCTCCCAAATGTCAGTGCTGAATCCCATCCCTGAAGGAAAAAAAGGAGGAGGGAGGCTGACAGCTCCTTAGTTTCTTCCCAGATTGGCAGGAGCAGGAGCTGACCTTTCCCTGCCGGGCTGATGGACGTTGATCCAGTAATGGCTCCCTGGGTGACATGGGGTACGTATGGCACCGAGCTGGGTGATAGACTCACTCCCGGGTGTTGTGTGTATGCATTAATTAATAAACAATTGTTATACTCATTCAACTCGCATCCCTGTACCTTTGCACTCAGTACAAAGTGCCTCGATGGGGTGCCCCGGGGAGGGGGTTACTCATTGTGGGACTCCCGGAGCACTCCAAGGCTCCTCAGTCTGCTGGGACAGCCCCGGGGCCGTTGGTGGGGCCACAGGGGAGGTCCTGGCCACAGCCAGGGCCCCTCCAGACCCCCTGAATATTGGGGTGATGGCAGAGGGGTGCCTGGGCTGGAGGATCGACCTCTCCCAGGTGGTACCCCCCAGCTCCAGTGCATGCCCTGGCCCCCTGGGAGATGCAGTTGGCCGGTCGGCTGTTTTGCCCTCCAGGACACGCTGGGAGAGGGAATGCTGCAGCATGGGGCTGCCGGGAGGCCACAGGGCTCTGCTGGGAGAAGTCATCTCTGCCTTGGACTTCCCTTGTTCTCTCACATCTCCTCCTGAAGCCCCTGTTGGCTCTCTGAGCTGCCTTTTCCCCCTTGGCCCTCTCAGGGCTTGCCTAGACCCACCATAATGCCAGCTGAGATCCTCCTAGTGCCCCACCGCCCTCCGACAGCCCCTTGGGACCCCTCTGGTCCCTTCACAACCCTCCTCCACATCCCAGAAGTCTTTTTCCTCTCTGTGCCACCCAGGGCACCTCTGAGTCCCTCTGTACTCTCCTCACAGTGTCCCCAACCTCCTCATGCCCCCGTGGCATCCTTCGAGGCCCCTCACAACCCGCTCTCAGGCTCTCCTTGTGCCCCAGAGCACTGTCTGCCCTGCCCGGGACCCCAATTTTGGTGTTTGAGCCCCCCTTCCTCCCCCAGGACCTCTGTGCTGCACATACAGAAGCTGCCTGGAGGTACAAGGTTGAGTTTGGGATCATGGAACGGGAGTTTTGAAGACAGGAAAGGGGCCCACTGGGCACAGCCCTGCCATCTGGGTGGAAGGTGATGCTTGGCACGCACCGGAGATGGCCGCTGAAACTCGGTGAGGGAAAAAACAGGGAAATCGGTGAGGGCAGCAGCTTGAGTGGAGGAGCGTGCGTGTGAAGCGATCCAAGAGCTGTAATCCCGTCAAAGATCCAAGAGCTCTAATCCTGTCAAAGGTCCCTACGTAAGCCTGATAACCGTTATGTGTACCAGCAAGAACCCCCGAGTTAGCTGGGGGGGGGCGGTCTTCTATGCTGGTGGGGAGCTGCAGCGTGCACATAAAGCATTGCCCTACGCTTAAACCTCTCCCACCGGGGCTCCACACCGCGCCTGAACCCGACAGAGCCGGACTGACCGGCTCTGAGGGAGCAGCAGGGCGGGAAGCGTGAGGGGAACATGACAGATTTACACCCCACACCCCCCCATCAGAGACCGGGACCGGCCCCCGCCAAGTCTGGGCGGGAAGGGGAGCGCCGCAGTGCGCATGCGCGGCGCCGTTGGCGCCCGCCCAGCCGCCCCGGCGTGCCTCGCGCGCAGCCCGCGGGGCGGGCTCTCCTCACACAAAGGCGCAGGGCTGGGAAAATGGCGGCGACGGCGGCGGTAGCGGCGGCCACGGAAAGCGCCGGCGGCAAAATGGAGGAACCGGCGGCGGCCGCGGCTACGGCGGCGGCACCGCCACCACCTAACGGGGCAGGCAGTACGGGGGATGCGCCCCCCAAGAGGTAGGGTGGTCGTTTTGGGGCCGTGCTACCGCCTGGGCCTGTCGCGCCGCATGCGGCCTCTCCGCGCCGCGGGCCTGGCCTCAGCCGGGCCGGGGTCGGGGCCGGGGCCGGGGCCGCCGCGCAGCCGGGGCGGGGCTGTCGGTAGGGCCGGGACTAGGGGGGGAGGGGGGGGCGGAGCCGCTTCTGGGGCCAGGGCCGCCGTTCGCCTCCAGACGCGCCCCGGGAACCCGGGCGGGGCCTACCCGGTGCGGCGCCGAGAGTGGAGGGCGCGGAGCCGCCCCGGGAGGGCGCGTCCGGGGTCTCCCGTCGTCGGAGGTCGGAGCGGGGAAGGAGCTGGTGCCTCGTCCTGGGGGCCCGCTGTATGGCGGCCAGGGAGATGCTGGAGATCTTGGCCTGTCCCGCTTAGGAAGTGTTTCTGCGGGGCCTTAGTGGACAACTCAAAGCCTCCCAGAGCGGTGTAGGGTGTGCCAGCGGGGTGGGTTTTCATGTTCTAAGCTAATTGCTTTTTGTTCTGTAATAGCTAAGCTCTCCTCGGGCAATCATCTCTTGTACTGCTGCGATATTTGGAGCAGAGTGTGCGCTGCTTCATGGTTGATGATTTGCCTGTGGAATGGCTTAGGAACACGAGAGACAAATGCTGTGTGAGCTTGAAGGTGACGCCAGGCACTAAGTAAGGGTTGTGTGTCTGATGTCAATGGAATGTTATAGAAATTAAAAAAAAAACAAACCACCCCAACAAGTGTAGGGGTTACAATTCTAGGTCTGCAAAATTGGGGAAGATGAGCAGAAAAAGCCTGAAGTGCTTGTCCTTTTCCTATGTTAATGCTAACCTCATTTTGCAAAATTTCATAGTTAGCAAAGCTTTTTTTAATACCAAATCTGTGGCATAAAGAGCACATTTTTTTCAGTTAATTTTTGGCCCTGGGCCTTAAATGCTGTGGAGATAAGAATCAGCATTTTGAACCTGATGTTCTGTGAGTAATGTTTCAGACTTGAGGTCAGATTTATCTGCTGTTCCTGAGGTGTGTTCCATAGTTGTGTGTCAGGCTGCTGGTTGCTGCAGGCTGTTACACCCGGGCATGTTGCGTATCTGAAGTGTGACCCAGAGCTTACCGATCTTAATAAGAGGCCAGCTTGATGGTCTGTAGTTAATTGGTGATAATATGGGTATGGTGAGGAGATGGCAGTGTGTCTCGGTTTGAAAAAAAAATGCTTTTACCTGCCTCTGCTGCCTGAGTTTGTGGATTGTGTTTCACATGACTGGGAAGGCAGTCGCCTTTCCAAGTGTCACTGTTTGGGAAAAATGTCTATATTGATTTTTTTTCCAACACAAAATTGTTGAACTGTGCTTATGGCAACTGAAAAAATACTGACATACACAACTCTTTCTGCCTTCTTCCTGCCAGGTGGAAACAGGCATGCCTGTTTAGGAGGAGAGGTAGCCCTGATCCCAGAGGGTGGGGACCCCGGTGTCACCATGGCACACGATACAGTGACATGTAATATGTTCGCCAGAGCTAGGGAAGGATCTCCCTATCATCTTTTCTCCTCCTCCTGTTGAGTAGTTGGTACTTGGAGGATGTTCATGTCTTGTCTTGGATTCTGTTTACACCTCAAAGCTTGCTCTTGGCGACTGTAGCAGAGCTAATATGTAATCAGTAATCTGTCTTGTATGAGGAGACAATTTATTCCTGGAAGTATAAGTAGAGATGTCTGCTTTCTTCCGATTTCTTTTCCCCTGGCCCCCTTTATATTTGGAGTTTCTCCAGAGAGCTTATCTTTTTACCTAGGTGCAATTTTGTTTGTAATATCAAGCTCCGTGTAGCGAAGCTAACATGTCTACTTTGATAATGCCAGCGTCCATGTGAGTGTATTTTCAGTGTCCTTGGGAGGTGGGAAGGGGGATCTGCTTCTACTGGATTTTGATTCTTGCTGTGTTTAGTGATTTTTGGTACACTTGTTGGGTCTAGGTGGCACGTTTATGAAATCTTGCAGAGGAATGTGCACAATCATCTGTTTCTTTGGAGGAAATAAGAGCTTTCTTTTCAGTTCCTCCTTCTACACACATCACAAACAGGAGAATTTTTCTTTCAGTCTTGATGAAGCGTTTCAGTTCTGTAACCCAAGGAAAAAAAGAGTAGATAAGATATCTTCTGAAAATAACTACTTAAATGCACTGTAGATCTTGGGTTAGCCTTGGTGTAAATGGATCACAGTTACACAGAGTCGTTCCGTATTGGGATGGGCAAAGCTGCTCTGGGAATTTCATCTCACTTGCCCTTCCAACTTAGGGATGCTCACAGGCATGGTGTGTTTCGGAGGTGATATGGGGCTCGTTCCTTCCTGCTGTGTAGAACTCCCTTAAAAGAAGCCCTAAATGCTCAGTTGTTTTCACACTTGGTAAGCACATCTTTTAAGTGATCTCTGGTAAGCACATCTTTTAAGTGATCTCTGTGGACATGTACCTGCCTGTTCTTGTCCTTTTGGTGTGTCAAACCCATGGAGGTGGTGTCTGAAATCCTGCAAAAGAAAAAAAAAAGTTGCAGCTGAAGTAGTTTTCTTGATGTTTCTTTTGACCTGGCTGGATTTTGTTTTGCTGAATGTGATAAGGAGTATGTTCTAGGCTAGTGCTTGTCTTTAATGGCAGGTACTGTGGCTTGTCTGAACTCTTTACAGGTATATCAAAGCTTGAGGTATTTGAAGCTGACATGGGAGCCTTAAATGCGGAATTGCAAAAAATGTCTGCATCATACTGCATTATTTTGAAGCATGTTATACAGCAGTTCAACCCAGGGGGAATGTAAATAGTTCCAGTTTGAGGGATAACCATAAAAAACTGGGTGTAGCTTTTAACACCAGCACTAAATTTTGTGTTATTTCTTCAGCCAAACAGAAGTTAAGGTGTTAGAAGGATTGTCCTATTTTGAATCTATTTTTGGGTTTTTAATTACTTCATTATTCAAGAAGCTTTAAAAAAGTTCAGTGAGGGAAGGTCTAAAAACTTCACTTTTTGGTGAAATAAATATTGTACAGAACTAAAGAACACTTATTTTATAGACCTCTTTTCCAGCATATTACATGGAGAACCTGTGCCTCTTTCAACCTGAAGTGATACATGATGGCCATGCTTAGAGCCAAGTTCTGTCTGTATCCATAAAGTATAATATCTTTGTGTGTTTGCTTGTAATGTATCCTTGTGGCTGCAAAAGGGTGGGCTGCTATGTGATAAAAATGGGAAACCCACTCAAATATAAAACCTGACGTGTGCATACTTGTTTCTTCCCTCCCCCTGCAGGCTGTTGTATCTGTTCAGTGATTGAAATGGTTCTAAAGGAATGGGCAGTGTTGATGCAGAAGTGTGTTTATATCAGAGCCAGAATTTCTGATATGGCTTGGACTTTCCAGGGCTATATAGGTCTTAAGTTGAGCAAAAGCTCAGTGTATGTACAGATAAGTTTTAGAAACTTTACCAGCTTTTTTGACTAATGTGTTCTCATGAATTATTTCTAAAGATGTATTTCTGCATCTTCTCAACCAGCACAAAGTGAGCAAGGAGATTAATTGGATTAGTTAAAGGAAACCATGTTAGGCTGAGGCTGAAGTGTTTAACTCTCCTGTTTTTTTAAATACTGTTATTCAGTGGCATTTGTGTCCTCTTAAGACCTGATGGCCATCTAGGTTGGTTGAGAAATAGTCTTAAATTCTAATTTTTAAATTTTTGACCCATTAGAGCGGATATCCTGAAATAGTTAAAAGAACTATTCAGTACGTTTGTTGGAATGCACAGAGGCTTTGAATTTGTGTTGTCCAAAGACTGTATTAATTGGACGAGGAAAAAAAAGTGTTTTGAGGCAAGAGTCATTGACCTGAGTGTTTAGTAAGATACAGGATTATTTTGCTAAAATTCTTCTAGCTAAGACTACAAATGTGGTGGGTCAGTATATTTTTTGACTTAAAGGTGTTTAAGCAGTATAGTGTGCTAAGGAGGAAATAGGGTGGACATCTGGTCTGGAGCATCACGAGGAGATAGAGGGAGGCTTGGTCGGCTTTAAAGAGATTTAGCTTATGAAATCAAAAACTTTGATTACATTGGATTTATGTGGGAGAAAATAGTGGGTCTTCGTGACATAAGTTGTCTGCTGTTAGGAAATCTTTGTTACAATATGCTGTGTAGCAACTGGTACCATGTGTATCAGCTTTGGTTGAAAGGTGTACAGTTTTACAAATAATGTGAATGGATGACACTTTGCAAGTTTTGATTTAGTTTTAAGAATGTAACAAGTTATGTTCCAAGAGGTGGTATGACACTGATCAAATGCTAGAGTAGTTAATGTGTGTGATTATCTTTCTTTGCTTGCAGTGAAGGTGAACGACCAAGCCAAAATGAAAAAAGAAAAGAGAAAAGTGTCAAAAGAGGAGGAAATCGCTTTGAGCCATATGCTAATCCTGCTAAAAGATACCGAGCTTTTATTACAAATATTCCGTTTGATGTGAAGTGGCAGTCTCTGAAAGACCTGGTCAAAGAGAAAGGTAATGTACAACTCAGGTGGCCAAGTGATGTCTGTCATCTTACTTGTGGCTGACTTTGTAAACTTAAGAGTTGAAGTTCTGGGTGGACTTAGTGACATGAGTTTTGTAAAAAGTCTTCTTGAAGCCTTTTTGGGTGTTGCACAACATCTGCTCCCTGGCAGCCTTCCAGATGGCTAGTTCCTTTGTAGGCATGTTGGCATATAGCTAATAGTGCTTCATCGGAGATTTCAAAGAGTATTTTTCTTAGGGGGGGAAAATACAAGGCTTTTATCAGATTTTAGCCTTGACATGCAACAAATCTTTCTGAAGTATTTTCATGTCTTTTGGACAATAAAGGTAGTTATTTACTGCTGATCTGGTGTGTGCATATATAGCTGTGTCCCCAAACATTGTAGTGATTTGTGCTTAGATAAAGATCCATGCTGCCATTTGATAGTAGTAAAATGTATTTAAGGGTGACCTGCAAAAAAGAAAAATCGGGTTTGTGCTTTGGCATGTGCTGCAACACAGTCAGGACTTTGGAAATAATGTTCATGGTGTTTCCCCCTACCTCACTTCTATTTAACTGTCCCATGTCAATGGGAGCCGCCTTAGTTTGTTGACTGTAGCATCTTCATCTATTGAAGAAGATGAAGAACTTGAGCTGACTACTCTCAGGTAGTGACAAGTCTAAATGTAGCGTTATTTCTTTAAGCTGATGCCCAACTTACTAGTTTTCAAGTCGCCTTGGAAATGCAGCGGAGTGGCAAGAAAATACTTGGCTTCTCCATCATTAAAAT
The DNA here is from genome assembly GCF_929443795.1 of Astur gentilis. Lineage (NCBI taxonomy): Eukaryota > Metazoa > Chordata > Aves > Accipitriformes > Accipitridae > Astur > Astur gentilis. The sequence continues at coordinate 41,001,655 of NC_064887.1, read as the reverse complement.
GTCTCAAAACAAGTTAAGAGTAACGAGTACAACCATTCCTCCTGTGGGTCACTTCTAAAATACATAGCCTCAGTCATAAATGTCTCTCAAAATCGTGATCAGTGTTCACTTGTGTTTGAACTAGGTAAGGAATGATAGTTAATGTGTTCACAAGGTGTGGCCTAATGAATGGGAAAACAAATTTCCAAAGGGTTTCAAAATGTTTGTCTTTGGAGGCAAAATAGAACTGAGTCTGCGTAACGAACTTCAGGACTATAAGCCCTGCGAAGCTTCCATAATTAGAGGCTGTGAAACGATGATGCTTGAGATTTAGCAATGGTTTTCTGTAATATGAAGAATTACAGTCTGAAAGGCTGCTTTAACAGGCCCTAATTATGAATGGTCCCTTGCCTTAAACTATGCTTTCCCTTTGCTACACAAGATACATTGGTTAATAGGAGTATCTGTATGTGTAGATGTCTAATTTTAAGTACTATGTTGAATTCCGTTCCAAGTGTCTTGTGGTTTCTCTCCAGTTCACGTGGATGGAAAAGTCCGGTGTGAGATTGTTTCCTGCCTTGCTGTTCAGCTGCTCATTCCAGCAGATACTCCTAGGGGAACATTGAAACCTCTCCATTCTGTCTGCAGGGCTTGTTATGCTAAATATTGAGAAGCGTTGTTCTTGGTTTTTGGGACTGCTTGTTAAAATACAACAGTTTAGATCTGCTGTGTAGTTGCGATTCGTTCTAATTAGTCACTGACTTCTACCAAATTGGTGCTCTTGTGCTGTGCTTGAACTTGCTCAATCGGTACTTCTTGATACAAGGCATAGTAGTTCCAAGAACCAGGAATGTGACGTGGAAAAATCTAAACGTTAGAATTCTTGGTTTGTAAGTGTAAGAATTACAGGCCAAATGTTCAAGGTTTTGGGAGCATGTGAAACAGATCTGTACACAAAGGGTAAACGTAGGCGTTTCATGACTGCTCCATCGCTTGGCAGTTGTGAAGACTTAAGCTGTTAGCAGCAATGGCATAGCAGGTTGCTGAACGTAGGAGGAGTTCACCTCAATCGGCTGTTTCGCGTCAGTAAGTATGGTTTAGGAGACATGGGCTTTGAGGTCTGCTCATATTTCTGCAACCTGGTTTTTCAGATGCGTACAGTCTTCTAAAGGTGACATCTCTCTTAAGAGTAATGCCTTGGTTCAGTCATTTCAGTGTATTTGTTGGTGAAACTCAATTACAGGTATGCAGTATGACATAGTTATTAATGAAATTAAAAAATGTTCTTGTTTGAAACTCCCTTGTATTGGCTGACAAACACAAGGTTCTACTAAACTGATGTAATCAGCATTGATAACTGGCAATTGGTGAATGGCTTCAGGAGAACAATGAGGCAGCAGTTCTTCAGCATGTAAGTGGAGTCTTAATGTAAACGTGAATGAATGCTAAACAACTGTCTTAATCTGTCCCCCAACAAATGGCTCTGTTTTAGGGAGAAAAACGGTAGTGCTTCATGGCAGCTGGCATAAGTGAGGTGGTACCATGTGATAAAAAAGAATTTGTGTTTGAATTTGAGATATCTTCTGATTCCTTTAAGAAATACAGAATTTTGTATTTTAAACCTTTTTCCTGACCAGAGTAGCAAGATGGCATACAATACCAGGAGAAAGGTTAGCCATAAAATGAGGCAATAATTATGTTCTGCTCTTTGCAAAGTCAGGAGCAGTTGCAGTCATGGCCACGTTCATGTCACGTTGGAAGATTCCAGGACACCCCAGAGACTGTTTGTATTAGCATGGTTGTACCCACATTTACATAAGGCAGAGCTGTAGCAGGCATGCTTACCTCTTCATATCAAAATCTGGATGTGTGCACAGATGTGAGGAAAAGAAGAAATGAAGCTTTCCCAGCTTAAACTTTCTGTGAAGAACAGCAGCTGCTAAACTTCATGTGCTGCCTTCTTTCTTGCTCCATCTCCAGAAATGTTTGGAATCTTTGTGGCCTGCTAAAGATGTAACTCCTGCCCTCTTGCTGTTGTACGTAGTCTCAGATGTTAGTACCGGTCCCAGATGTTAATACTGGTGAGCACTTTTGTTACTTTGGTACTAATAGCTGTTACTCCAGTGCCTGAAGACAGCTGTTGCTGGAGAGTCCCCTGGGTTTCAGTGCCTGAGATTCTGTCGCGTTGTGCTTGTAGACTGAAGTTTTAGGTGGGCAAAGAGGAAGGGATGAATAAGCAACGCGGAAATGCTGTTCCACATCTGACTTGTTCTCCCTTACTTTCAGTAGATGTGCTAATAAGTTGCTCTATTTTCATTGGCCTTAACCATTTTTTGAAGGAGGCACTGTCCTTCATCAGTGGCTGCAATGGTCTTTTTCACTCCCTCTTTCCTGCCTGGGCTCTACAGAGCCAAAATTACCCATGGTTTTTTTCTGGGTTTTCTCATGCAAAAGTGAGATGTCTCTTCCCCTACTGTGAAAGAATAGCTTGCGAACTCTTCTCTGTTTATACTTTGGAAAGAATGTTTTCCTCCTCCCCTTTTAACTAAAGCTTTGTACACGTATAAAGTGTGTTTCTCTTCCGTCTCCCCAGCCCAAGCACCCCATGTAACTTTTTAGGGGTTGCCTGTCATCAGCTTTAAACTGTAAATGAAGGAGGAGCTGTGACCAGTTCTGAATTTCTTTATGCTGGAAGTATTAGGCTTTTGATGGCAGGGTTCTCTTGCATCAGTCACATTGCTTGCAGTTCTTTACTTCAGAAGATGATGGAACATCTGTATAGTTTTGGTAATGTCTTGAGAGTCTTCCTTCTCTAAGTATTTACTTTTGACCCTGTAGGCCAAAGAAATAGCTGTGATATAAAGCATTTACCCCCTTTTCAGTGTCTCTGCTGCTTCTCTTGCTGAGACTTGCCTCTCTGCACCTTTCACGCCTTTCAGAGCTTCTTGGTTTGTCACTAACTGTTAAAATCATATTGCCCAACTTTAGAATCTTCAAAGTTGACATCTATGTCTGAGCTTGTTATCTTAGTGACTTCCCAGATATGTCTTTAGGGCTAGGTGAATCCATCTGAGCCATGCCTCAGGCCACCATATGGACGTACTTATCTGAGCTTCCTGAACAGTCATTGGAGAGTATCTGAATGCTGACAGACCAACCTGACAGACCAGCCTGGCTTGAACATCTTAATTTTCTGTATAGATAACTTTGGGAAGTGGATATAAAGTTTGAGGAGAAAAAAAAAAGACTACAATGATTACTGGAGATTACTTTGGTTTGTATTTCTGGTTATTACAATGATTTCTGCTTGCTTTAGGAAACGCTGAGTTTCTGAACTTTCTCAAGTGTGAGTTTTAAAAAATAAATCAGTCTGCTCTAAGTTAAGTCTTAAAGACACTATGGGGTACACGTTCCTTAATTATACTTGCATTTACTTAGAGCTAGTATTTTCTGCAAGTTTTATCTCCCTTTGGAGGCTGGTTCGGTAATAACCTTGAGTTCCTTAAGTAACAGTCTCTTGTGCTTGAGTGAAATTTCTTCACTTGTGAATATAGGATATGTTTCCTGATATAAGCCAACTGTTCTCTAGCAGAAAGAAAATCTGCCTGCATCACTGTGCATTTCTTTTGCCCTCTGAAGCAGGTTTAGTACAGGAGTATCTGCTGTTGGTACTTTTCCATGGCTTAATTGCCTATATGCTATCGTAGGCTACCCTTGTCTGCTAATGCTGCTTTATCCCCAGTGCCTGATGTTCAGGTATCTGTGACTTGGAACCTAGAAAAAAGTCAAATGTGACCCAGCATAGGTTCTTAAAAAAAAAAAAGTTTCCTTTTCCAGCCTCAAACAATAGTCTCCTGGAAGAAGTGTCATGTTGAATCGTTTTACATGTTTTTCAGGTGAAAAAAATGCATTGTTACTGCAGTTGTTCTGTACTCTTGACTTGGTGTCTTGGATACTGAGCTGTTAGGCTATTTGTGTCGTTCCCCTCCCCCTGCTTTTTTTTAATTTGGCTATTCAGGAAGTTCAGATGTCCTTTGAAGGAAAACAGCTACTTCAAGATGTATATTTAATTTTTAATATAGGTGTCTATAAGGCTTGAATGTGAAGCATTGAGCAAAATTGGCATGTACTAGATTTTCTAAGTGACAAAAAATTGCTGCTGTGATAGACTCCTGGAAATCTTGTGGTTCAGAGGTCAGAGATTTGTTAAAAGAGTAAATGTTAAATCATATTTAATATGTTATGTTCAAGCTTGGCAAACTTCTTTGGAAGTGTTTGTGTGGATCTGAAGTAAGAATTGTAGCTGAATTTGATTAGTGGTTGGGAGAGGAGGGTCCTCAATCCAGGGCTCAGTAGTGTTACTAGGAGCAAAGTTGCAGACTTCTAACCTGTGACTTCTGGCCTCTGTGAAATGGAGTGGTTTTGTATTGTAGGTAATCTGGGAATTTGTTGTCTTCCTACATAAATTGTTGAATCACATTTGCATTCTTGATCAAAGTTTGGTTGGACTCTGGCTGCTGCTGTTGAGATGGATGGCTTCAGAATGTCTTGGTAATGCTGAATATTTGAACGTGCTACACGGCCACCATATACCACCAAGGACTAGTCCAGGAGGACTGTTGACAGTGCAGTCCCTTTTGTTACACAGGCTGTGGAAACAATTCCATGTATACTACATGATCTCACACTGTTCAGATTACAGGATGGAATTCATTTGTTAGACTTTATTTCAAGAAGTACTGTTTAAATAGTGAAGCTATGGATAGTAATCGAACACTCTGATCTGCCCTGTCCCTTTCAAAGGGACTTGCTTGTTAGCCTCTACCAATCTCAAACACTGTCCTCATAAAAACGTGAATGGATCAGTTTGTTTATTCTGTCTAGCTAACTGTTCTTTGGCTGGAATGCTGATATTGCTAATTTTTTTTTTTTGTTTTAAATAAGAAATGGAGATTAGAAGAAAAAGTAATGATTTCATTAAGCATTCCTTTTCTTCCAGCTTTGAGAGAGACTTTTCAAGATGTTTGTATTACATAATGACACTAGGTGTCTTATAAATGACTGGTCCTGTGGGAGGTCAGGCTGAATGCCTCTTCCTCTCTCTGTCCCTTGCTAAGAGGTAGACTCTTGGATGTGAGACTCCAGTTCCTTGCTCAAAGTATGCTATCAATATTCAGACTGGGTCATGGTTTCCCACAAAGACTGCTTTCTGCCTGTTGGATAATGCAACTTGGAGTCCTCCTATCTTAAACTTTAAAAACTAGGACTTGTAAAACCTGAAAGAAAAAGTAAAAAAATGTTTTCTTCGATTATTCTTCTGTATGCCAGTCACTTCAAAGGCAGCAGCCATTTCGGTAGTTGTATTCTGGAGGTACACGATATGGTTATGTGGTCATAAAAAGGCAATCCTAATCTTGTGAGGAAAGGTGCAGATGTAGTTTTCCAGTGCATTTTGCCTTATTGCTGTAGACAGTTTTGTCTTGAGAGCAAGTATAGAAGACTGTTTAATACTACTTATTGAAGCTAAAAAAAAAATGGACTTTATTTTATTGTGGCTTAATAAAAGGCTAAAAAACTGCTGAAACAAATAGTAGGCAGTCAGTGATCTCTTGGTCCAGGCTGACTCCCTTTTTGGAAGTTTGTCTTTAAATCCGGAGAAGAGAAATAACTGTTCAAGTTCTGGACTATGGAGACAAGATTGAATACTATGTAAAGTGAAGGAAACTTGTTCTTGCAGACTTTCCCATGGATTTGGATTGCCTCAAGTAATGAGTGGGTACTAAAGATCAAGGAAACTGATATTGTGGAAATAGCTGGCTTTTGAAGTGGAGGAAAATCAAGAACATGTTTAACTGTTTTAAGACTTTACTGCATACCTGTAATTGTCCAGTTTTGTGGTCTTAGAGAACATGGAGTGTTTCTGGGCTTTCTTATAAGGCAGAGGCTCCATACACGGTTGTTGATTGTTCTAAATTCCCATTGTTTTCTTGGCTTTTCTCCCTTGGTATATGTGTCGTCTGGAATCTGATTTGTAGTTGGTGAGGTAACATACGTGGAGCTCTTAATGGACGCTGAAGGAAAGTCAAGGGTAAGTGTTTGAGAGATTTCTTCTGTGGATTTTCTACATGACAAATGTAACTGTATGGTGGCGTGGAACGAAACGAAGTCAGGAAGGTAGAGAGTGTGTATGCTTAGTGGCTATAAAGTAGGATCGCTTAAAGCTTCTTTGGGGTGGGGAGGAGGTGGGATGGGGCCTTGTAAATAGTGTTAGGGTGGTCTTCCACTGTGTTCAGTTGGCGTTGGCTGTTTGAATGACCCATGGACCCTAGCAGTATGTATAGTGGTACGGAATATTAATGTAATACTTGTGTTTTGGAAAACGTCACTGTAGTGGTTTGCTGAATTTGTAAGGCCAGTGTGCAAAAGCAGGTTTTGTAAACTACACTTCCTGTGCCAGTAAACAGAAGTCAATTCCTAAATGTAAATGTATATTGCCTTCATAGGTACTTAAGTCCTTTAGTCCAGTGACAGTATCTTACAGGGAAAAAAAAAAAAAGGAGCATACTTAACTGTACTGAAGGATATGGATTTAGGGTGAGAGAATATGGCAAGGGTTTTGCTGTATGACAGAGAAGAACAGGTCACATGAAGCGTGTGGTATTTTTTTTCTTGGAGAATCGGGACTTAGTTCTGTTTGTTACAACTTCAGAAACTACAGTTTAATCCTGTTAACGCATAAGAAATTATATCTTATGGAATTCAAGTATTGAAGGCTTTATTGGGTAAGATTACATTTATTTTTGCTATTAGGGCTAACTAATGTGATTTGACTTTAAAAAAAAGAATTTTTTGTGTGTATTTTGTGCTTTTACTTACTTTATTTCTTCTTTCTTCCCTCCTCTCCTCCCTGTTACTCGCCTGTGAAATCATCTCATCAGGGATGCGCGTAAGTTCATTTACGAATTTATAGCAAGAAATGAGGAAACTCTTAAAAAATAAGCAATGTTCTTAGATGTCTTGTATCCCCACAGTGTTGTTGAATTCAAGATGGAAGAAAGCATGAAAAAGGCTGCAGAGGTTTTGAACAAGCATAGTCTTGGTGGAAGACCATTGAAAGTGAAAGAAGTAAGACGTGCATCTGTTCTTTCAGTATGTTGAATTTGAAGGTGAAGGGGTAGTTCTTAGTCAAGATTTGTGTCTGACTCATTTGCAGTTAAGAATAACTGACAAAAGCTAGAACTCATCAAATAGGATTAACAAAAGGCAGTCAACTTTTTTTTACCATCAGTATGTACTGCTGAACTTGAGTTTGAACATGATTATCAAGACTAAACTTGATTTAAAGAATAGGTGCTGATGGTAGCAATGCAGAACTTGGATGAAGCAAGAGTTTGGCTTTAACTGCAGGCATACTTGTTTAGTGATTTGAAGAAGAAACCTGCATAAGTGTTGTTTGTTCTTGACTGCCTTCCCTTTTAATTCTGCATCATAATGAATGTATTTTACAAAGAATTCCACAGAATAAGCTGTTTTCTGAAATACTTCAAAGATCTATTTCCATTTTAATGGCTTTGCTATTGTCAACCAGTATGACATGCTCAACTGTACCATGAGTTAATTCTTAACCATTGACAAGTTTAAAGTTTTGTTCTAGCAGTTTGGAACCTGTTGCTGCATTGAAAGTTCAGTTGAACAAAACCAAAAAGGGACCTACCCTAAGGCCAAGAGTCAATGCTAACACTGAAGTATTCGAGCTATGTTCTTGGCTAAGCAGGCTTCATATTCTGCTGTGCCCTGCCCACTTAATGGTGGGGGGTGAAAGATGTCTGCATAGGTAATAAGGTAGCAAATGTGTGCAGAAGGTCTTCCCTAGGTAACCTGCTTCTTGCTGTAGTCTGAGGAGCACTTGGGAAGAAGGATGGGGACAGCAAGTGGCAGCACTTCTCAGACCTGGCAGATTATGTAAATAGAGTTATGAATTCTGGGAGCAGCAGCCCTGGGTGCAAGCCATCTTCTGGCGCTATTGACTGCTCGCTACCCTTTGAAGGAAAGAAGAGGTGAAATGGAAGGTTAGAAAAACATAGTTGCACCTGGAAGTCATCAGGCACTGACTTTTCTGACAGGCCCTTGGAAGAAAAAGCTATTGAGAGTGGGCCACAGGCCACATCTGGGTCAGTTTTCCTGTTAATGATACACCATTGGCACTGAAGTCTGGTTGCCCTTTTGTATTAGTCCTTGAGAAGAGTTGGTCGTAATCTGCCCAGCTCTTTATGAAACTGCTGTCATACTTGAATATTTCTGCCTGTATGACAGATGACAATTTCAGTCTTGAGATTGGTGAAGAAGCATTTTACCAGTATTAGGGAATTTAGCAACATTTTCCTCAGCCAAGTGCCCCAGTCTGACTGTGTGGAATGAATTAAGTTAATGTGGATGGCCGTTAGCATAGGTTTTGCCAACAGTCTGGTATATGCCTCTCTGTGTCACTGCTGAGGAGCATGGAGGCGTTCAAGTGACATAATAAAAATCCTGTGGCAGATCTTTGCCTGATCAGAAGACTTTAGTTTGTATGACAACTGCTCCTGGCTTTCCGTTGGAGCTAATCTGGTTTTAAGCAATATCCTATTTAACAGTGAAATAGGAAATTTTAAATTGAGAAGTGACTTGTATTCACTTTAATGTGTTCTCCACCTCAGACTGCTATGATTTTCTGTAGCTGAAATAATAATGTGAAAGCTATCCTTTCTCCTGTTTTCAAAACATGCTATTGTTTAGTCTTAAAATTCAGATCAAGATTCAAATTAACTCAAATAGCTTTTATTTTTAAAGCATCTGTATTTCTGACTAATTCTATTTGACATTTCACTTTCTTCAGCAGTCTTGCAGTGCTGGTGCATTTTGCTCACTGAATACAGTGTGATGTTTCCAACCTAAGTAACCTAAGTTCACCTTGTATTGTGAAGGTGCTTACGTTCACTTTCAGTACAAAGTGAAGTGACAATAATTAATCTTATTTCCTTCCTTGAATTCTTCATCCTATGCTTCATGTTCTCTGGCATGTCTTAAAATCGTGAGATTATGTAGTAATAGGGGGATACATTAAAAGTTTTTTTTGGGTTAGAAAGCCAGTGTGTGTGTGTGGGGGTGGAAAGGATTGCCCAAACCAACGTTCGTGAAATTTTACACACTGTATCTTGTCTTGTAAAGAAGTCCCAAGTGCAAGGTGAATGAATGTTGCATTGTTCTGAAGATGCCAAGGGTTAATTGGCGTTTTGTCTTCCAAAACCTCTCCAATGCCATTTTGGGTTTATCAGTCTTTGGAACAGATGTAACTGTGAGGTTTATTGTTGGTACTGAGTAATAGAGAAACACTTTCAGAGCTGGGGGAAATGCATGAGTAGGAATACCTTGCTAATTTGAAGGGTGCTGACATATTGATTAAAAGAAAATAAATTAGTAGATGGCAATGAAATAGTTGGTGAAATAGTTGGCTGGAAACCTATAGGGAGCAGATAGCCCTCTATAAAGGGAAACCCCTTCCTCTTTTTACTGTTTTAGTCATGCCACTAAATCCCCACATGTTTAGTGGAGTCCAGAGGGAATGGAGTATGTTGTTTCTGTTTTTGCAGGATCCTGATGGTGAGCATGCCAGGAGAGCAATGCAGAAGGTCATGGCAGCAGCTGGTGGAATGGGTATTGGTCCAGGCCCGGGTGGCCCCGGCATGATCAATATCCCGCCTAGTATACTCAACAATCCCAACATACCCAATGAGATCATTCATGCCTTACAGGCAGGGAGACTTGGAAGCACTGTCTTTGTTGCAAATGTAAGTCCTGTGTAATCTGTGAACAGAATATCTGGGTCTTAACTGAGTTAAATGTAATTAATTAGAAGAAAAGCCTTAGACTTTCAACTCTATTCCAGTAAAACTGAGTAGTAACTTACTCTGTGGCTAGTCTTGTTGATTCTTTGTGCTAGTGAAGTTGTAAATTAAATGTCTATTAATTTGTTACGGTGTCTATTAATTTGTATTTTCCAACAAAGCCAAGAATGTTGCATTAAGCTCTAGCATTCTTTATGTTATTTAAATTTTATCCATCTCTGTGAAGACTCTTTGTTTCTTAAGATTGCTGTTACTGAGAAAGGAAACGTAAGAACACTAAAGCTGTCTTTTGATGGAAATCTTTCTCATGCTTCCAATATCACTTGTCTTCCAGTTGGATTACAAGGTTGGTTGGAAGAAACTGAAAGAAGTATTCAGCATGGCCGGTGTTGTGGTTCGGGCAGACATACTAGAAGATAAAGATGGCAAAAGTCGTGGGATTGGCACTGTCACTTTTGAGCAAGCTATAGAGGCTGTTCAGGCTATATGTATCCTTGAAGAGTAATGATGGTAAATAGTATGCAAATGACTTGGTAAACAAAGCAGGATGAAAATAGAAATTGTAGTATTACAAGTGAGACTATTGCCATGTCACAGAAAGTCAAGCCATTGCAGTTGATGGAAAACGTAAGGAAAACCGAAAAAGAGAAAAAAGTCCATCTTGAAAGAATTGTTGCTATTTGCTCGGAATTGTTAATAAAGTGGATTCTCTTTCTCACATGTGTTTCTAGCCCAAATAGTAAATTTCTGTCTTTAGGTTGTAGCTAGTATTAAAATGCAACTTCTGAGAAAAGTTTTGTCTTAAATTCCTGTGATGAAGGTAAGGGAGGAATGCAACAAGTCTGTTTGCAATGTAAGATGGCTTGACTTACATGTTCCTCTGTTGCCTTTATTCTTACACTGTGCAAGTGATGGTTTGCTACATAGCAATCAACAAAAACCAAACCAACCAACAACAAAGTACAGATACTACTGTGTGCATGATCTCTCTACTCATGGCTATGGTATGGAAAGGAGAAAAATATTCCCCCCCCCCCCCCCCCGAGTTTCTCTTTCTGTTTGAATGTTAATTCCATTCTGCATGTGCACCTAAAAAGTTGAGCCTTGTGGGAGCAAGACTTACAGAAATTTCACATGATTCACTAGCGTGGCATACTTAAAAATTTGGTTATTTGTTGATTTGGAAATGTTGAGAACTTTTGCATGTTTTCTTCTGTTTTAAATGGCTAAAGTTACTGATGAAACATTTCAACAGCTAGGCTGGTTTGGAGTCGCATGTTGAGTGATCTCTTAATGAACTCAGTCTTAACCAGAAGAGTATTGTTAACTCATGTTTTAATTTTAAAAAGCCATTCATTGAATATTCAGTTATTTGGATTTCAAAGCTTTTTAGCTTCAGAGAAGGCATGGGGACTTGTGATAATCTGTGAATGATAGTTTAAGAAGTGACCTGGAGAGGTGTGGTTTTCTGACTAGGATTTCGTACTCTGCATCAGATAGCACTTGAACCACACAAAGTCTTAAAGCTTTAAGTGCTTCAACAATGATCCTTAATGAAACAATAGCGATGTTTAATGGGCAGCTGCTGTTTGACAGACCAATGCATGTAAAAATGGTAAGTACGTTCAAATTCTTACTGCTCTTTGAACTGGTAATTGTGCTCCTGATTTTGGATGATGAGTGGTTTCAAGGTTGGGTTGAAATATGGCGGGCGAAGTGTGTGAGATGCCCAATTCCTAGTGCCAACTCATGCCATTGGGGAAGGTTGATTCTGATTATTTTGCTAAAAGACAATCATAAGTACAGTGAAGATTGCTTTAGGTTTAAGTTTGTGTGGTTTTAATGTAAAAAAAAAAGGGGGGGGGGGCAAGAAAGAATTTCTTTTCTTGCAAACTTTGATGTATTGAATTGTGTTTAGGACGAACGAGCCTTTCCGAAAGGAGACTTCTTTCCTCCAGAGCGACCCCAACAACTTCCTCGTAAGTCTCTCCTGCATGACTGAACATGTTTTATTTTTTTATTTTGCTGTTCAGCAACTGGGGTCCAATCCCAGCCCCAGTAAGACTCTGGTCCAAACTTTGGAAAGCTGGGATCCAAATGGTCTAAATAATATCAAAGAGGGAAATAGTAAAGAAGAGCTGCTCAGTCTTGTCTTTTTTTTTTTTTTTGGATACTTCTTTCAGCTCATAGCTAGAAGCTTCTCTTAAAACAGTATCCCATTCACATTCTCAAGGCTTCCAGATCTCTCAGTTGCAATTCAAAGACCCCCAATGCCTTGTAAAACTACTGTTAATAGTAGGATTTAATGGAAACATAATTAATCAGTCAAAAGGGAAACATGTGCCTCCTTTTACTTGATGGTATTCTGGGTATGTAATGTTTTTCCTTCAATTGAAAGGGCTAAATTGAGGACCTGAGAATCTTCCAGGCCTTCAAGTTTCTAAAGGGGATCTTATAAATATATATTGATACCTGAAGGGAGGATATAAAGAAGAGAGAGCCAGGCTGTTTTCAGTGGTGCCCAGTGACAGGGCAAGAGGCAGTAAACATAAACTGAAACACGGGAGACTCCATCTGAATATAAGGAGATGTTCCAGTACTCATTCACCCTCACAGTAACAACAGGTTGCCCAGAGAGCCTGTGGAGGAGTCTCCATCCTTGGAAATATTCAAAAGCTGTGTGGATCTGGTCCTGGGTAACCAGCTGTAGGTGACCCTGCTTGAGCCAGTGGGGTTGGAGCAGATGACCTCCAAAGGTCCCTTCCAACCTCAACCATGCTGTGATAAGATCCTAAAAGTATTGAACAGGAAGAGTCTAGGTTGGAAGGGAAGAGCTAGAGGTGGGAGAGCACAGGCTTAATTTGTTTAAATACAGCACAAATGTAAAGTGTGGCTGTTAACGTAATTCTGTTAATTCAGCCAGTTGCTGTTTTCTTGGGCATGGGAACCAAACCTGTTGTGTGCTGCTAACTTGCACAATTTTAGTGATCATCAATCCATCTATCCCTTAATTAGTTCAGTTTTCTGTGTATCTGTCAAAGCCTTATTTAGCAGCAGTATCATTCATGGTTGTTATTGCTGCCTTGACTTTCTATAATGGTATACCTCTTTTTCAAGAGAAAGTCACTGGATTCCAGTTTAATTATCTTTGTATAATACAAACTCAACAAATACTAATGGAAGCCTGTTTCTTGGCCTGTATTGGGGGGGGAGAGGGGTATCTTGTGTTGTTTTAAAACAAGATTCAACACTTCCTGTGTTTATTATGCTGAGCTGTAAATGAGGAAGTCCTCTTCTCATAGGCAAAGAATGCCATTAACCTGTTGTTTGATGCAAGTGCAAGCAGAGAACTTTTTCTTCCTGATTAACCATAAGGAAAATATGAGGGCTTTTTCTTCTTTCTTTGGACTGGGGAATCCTTAATTCATTTGGGTACAGGAAGATTCAAAATTATGCCTGGGAATGATATACTTTGTTTGCTCAGAGAAGAGGCTGGCTGTGTGCTCTGAATTCTATAGGTGGCTATCATAATGATAGGTTGAACTTTGTGGTTAAATTCTTACCTACAAGGGGAGAACCTTGGCAAAGGTGGAAATAAGCCATTTGTCAATCAAGGGTAATATTGTGCAAAGGTTAGAAGATCTTTATACTAAATTGCCCACTCTATTCTCCTTAGACTGAGGAGTTGCACAAAATAAGCAGTGTTCTAGCCAGTTATTTTTCAGGAGTCAGCTTAAAACAAACCAAACAAGCAAGTTTTCTCAGTAGTAAGATGGAAAATGGATTATGAGAAAAAATATTTGAGATAGTTTTTAGTATATTTCAAGACACATCTACTCTGGATTTACTATACACTTTCATGCTTTAAGTACACACCCCAAAGTGGGAACACAGCAAGCTTTTTGGAGAATGGAAGTCAATTACTTAAGAATAAAACTTGCTGTTTTGTCAAACTATGGAAAGAAGGCTTTTTTGATATCTGAATATTTTCTTCAGATGGTCTTGGTGGTATTGGCATGGGATTAGGACCTGGAGGTCAACCTATTGATGCAAATCATTTAAACAAAGGCATGGGAATGGGCAACATGGGACCTGGAGGTAAGAAGATTACTCCTATGCTTTTGTTTCATGAGAGCTTTAAGCTATGTAGAAGGTAGATAGCTTTGTTTTGCCTACACAAAAAGTTGAAGTGTTTAGGAGTGTTAAAGCCAAATGAGTTTTTGTTGAGCTAAATAATGAGCTTGATAATGGAAACTTGAATTTAACCAACTGCTCCATTTTTTTTCACTGTGGTCAAGGCACAGCTCTCATTTTCTGACTCTTGAGCATGAGCAGCAGACACTGCAAATATACATTAAACTTTTAAAACCATCTGTCACTTTTAACACTTATTAGTGGGCTTGCAAATCTTTGTTTAGGATATGTTTAAATAGCACAAGTTTTAAAGAGCCACCTAAAAAGTAGCACACATTCAGCTTTCAATTTATAAATGCCTATGGGTTTTTTCCCCTTTGCTGCTTTATTTTCTGAGAAGGAATGTTGCAATCTACTCAGAGTTTTGTCACTTGTAAGCTCTTCAGTCCAAACAATGGACGTGTTGTATGGTCTCTATTTCTACAGCCAGTCTAATGGCTGAACTTTTGTAGAATTACATCTGCTATATAAAGCTTTCTCTTTTATTTTGAGGAATGGGAATGGAAGGCATGGGCTTTGGAATGAATAAAATGGGAGGTAAGCTGTGTTTTTTGACATGTCTATAGCTTGGGCTTTCTGAAAGTCATGTAAATCTAGCCATATGTGTCTATCAGGCATTTGTGTTCTTGGAAATCGTCACCAATTTAGTAATAATTTGTTCCTTTTTGAGTATTAATAAAACTGCTGTAGGTCTATGGGGAAGGGTTAATACTTCAGATAAAACATGACCAATGTTTTTGTCATGTGACCTGTTAAAAGCTGCCCTTGGTTTAGGAGATACGGTGTGACAAAATTCTGACCAAATTTTGTTTTGTGAATCTGTAGTACAGGGTTGTCTTGGTGCCTGTGGAAATGTTCTGTGGAAGCAGCTTATGTGGGTGAAGTGTAGTGTTAAGTTGAAATGCATTGTTAAAGAATCCTTGAAAAATATTTTCTTTTAGGAATGGAAGGTCCTTTTGGTGGCATGGAAAACATTGGTCGCTTCCCAGCTGGAATGAACATGGGCAGAATGAGTGGTAGGCATTAGTTTTTTTTGTATATCCAACTCCTGGCTTGGGTTGTCTGAAAGTGTAACACTGGAGAGACTCTCTAGACTGGTCATTTTCATCTTCTCAGCTTTTATTGGACAAAACTTAAAGCTTATAGCTGACATGGTGTCTGCAAGTCACTCGTGGCCTCTGAGCTGCAGAAGACAAGTGATGCATTGAGGTTGTCTTGAAGGACTAGTTTAGAAAGAGATAAACTGTGCTCTATCTCTGTTCACCAGAAAGGCTTCTCCAGTGCAAAGTGGCTGCCTCAAATGTGTTTGTCCATATTGAGATGAATCCTGCTTTTTGTTGTTTTCTTGGTCTCAAGAAGACATGATAAAATGATCAGGAGAACATAATTAAAAACTTGCCTTGCTGTTGATCTTTAAAAATTATGCCTGTATTAAAACATTCTCTCAGGAGTCATTTAGACACCCTGAAGAACATATCAAACTTAATCTTTTCAGAGATGGATCGTGCCATGGGTGGAGGATTTGAAAGAGAATTTGGAAGAAATGAAATGGGAATGTCTCGTAGTTTTGGAGAGACCTTGGAGAGAGGAATAGGTAAGTATAATAAGCTAAGTACTTTTACTTCCTGCTTTTCGTAACTGAAAGGTACATAAAAACTGTGTGGTTTGTTATAACAAAACAGACTACGTTTTATATATATTTGCTGTAATAGTTTGGTTTTGATCAAACTCCTCAGAGCTGTACAGAAGGCAGGTGGATACACTAGTAGTGATCTGTGGGGCTGTGTAATTTCAGTTGTGACAGGAAACTGACAGTCTTAATACACTGCCTTGTGTCTTGAAACTTCATGCTGAACTCCAGTATATGTGTGTGGCAAA